>NW_026555092.1:600000-777500 GCF_021234165.1 Pteronotus mesoamericanus | reverse complement strand
CTTTTTAAGGTTTTATTTATTTATTTATTTTTAGAGAGAGGGAAAGGAAAGGAGAAAGAGAGGGAGAGAAACACATGCCCCGACCTGGGGACCCGGCCCACAACCCAGGCATGTGCCCTACCTGAGGATCAAACCAGAGGCCTTTCAGTTCACAGGCCGGCACTCAATCCATTGGGCCACACCAGCCAGGGCAACTGGGCCTTCTCTTTAGCTTCAGGTCCGTCCATGTACCCCCTGCCTTATACTCATCACTCCAGCCAAGAGGCTTGTTTATTCTTGCCCCCTTGCCTTAGCCTGTGCTGTCACCCCTGCCTGGAAATCCCAACCCTCCTCTCCTTCCCCTAGGTTGCTACTATTAACACTGTGGACTCAGTTTTCAGGAGCCACCCCCTACTCCTAAAAGTCTTCCTGGCAGCCCCCAAACAGGGTTTGAAGATCTTCTCTCTTCTCCCAGGGAAGCATGTGTCTTTTCCCAGCTTATTTAGCTATTTAAGCTTATCATTAGCTATTACCTAATAGCTAATGATAAGCTTACTAATCGATGCATGTAAAAAGCTATTGTTCCAAGCACTGAGGGTATGACCCACCTTGACTCCAGGAGACCGCAAGCAGCCCCACCTTTGTGCCTCGGGAGGACTGCAAATAATCAAGACGGCATCTGAGCCATTGTACTCTGTGCTGAGCTGCCCACCGCCGAGGACGCAGGTGAAAAAACTCTGTAGCTTTTATCTGATTCACTTTTTCCCTGAATTCCAAGCCCCTTACCTGCACTCTCTTTTTATAATAAGGGTCGGTTTTAAAAAATAGAATTTAAGACCATTGTTAGAGCACATAACCCTCCACCTTCTCAGGCCACCAACCCTCTGAATAAAGCACCCATAAAGATTCAGTCCCTGTCTCTGCTTATTGGGTCTGGTAGTGACAGGCAGCACAAACTTCCGATTTCACTTTGCCAAACTCTCTCCTCTCTTTTGATCCACACTCTTCTGGTTTCTCTCTCACCTCGCTGGGCTACTTCTTTTCCTTCTTCATTGCAGGACTCTTCCTGCACTTGATCAGAGCTCCCCTGGGATGGGCCCTGGGACCCCTTCCAAAGTGGAGTGTGGACACAATGGCCGGCACGCAAGCAACCATAGTGAACCATGAGGTAATACACTTAGAATAGCAGAGCAGCCAGATGGAGGACACCCGTCCTTGACAATTATGGATTCATTTTTATACTCAAGTCTCCCTACTTCCAGACATCTATTCTGTGAGAGAAAGAAAAACTTCCATCTTGTTTAAGCCACCATTACTTTGGGTTTATATCATTCACAGCTAGTGAACCTAATCCCAGCAAAGCACCCCCAACCCAGAGCTGAAAATCCATCCCACATTGCTTCCTACTTCATGTTCAGCCTCATTGCCCAGGACAGCCTATTAGAGGTTCTACAATGAATTCAAATGACATCAGAAAGATACTCCAATAATAAATTCCAACAATAAAGTGCCCTCTCCCATTCAAATTCCCAGGAAGAATGCATCGTTGTCCTTTGGTATCTGTGGGGGATTGGTTTCAGGAGCCCCAAAGACACCCAAATCTGCGATGCTCAAGTCCCTTGTATAAAATGACATACTAGCGTATAACCTATGCACATCCTCCCATATACCGTAAATAATTTCTAAGCCACCTGTAATACCTACTACAATGTAAATGCTTGATAAATGGTTGTGATACTGTATTGTTTAGGGGACAATGGCAAGAAAAAAAGTCTGTACTTATTCAGTATAGAAACCATCAAAAGCTTAAATACATGGTACATGTCAGGAGCAATGTAACTTTTTTTCAAATATTTTTGATCCATCGTTGGTTGAATACAGAGGGCTGAGTGTAAAGTCTGAAAATCACCCCAGTTCATTTATTCTAAATTGCACTGTTTTTATCCTCCCATTTTAAATGCATCCAGATGTGATGTTTTCCAGCTACATCTTAAAATCAGTGTCATTTACAGTGATCAGACTGGCGACATCCTTGACCGAGGTGCATAAAAAGCTCCCATTGACCACTTCAGATCAGATCAAAGAGGAACCAGCATCAGGGGATTATAGTTCAAAACTGATCCTCCTCAACTCCTCATTGGCTCAGTCTCGGCTAAAGGGATTTGAGACCTCATTTTTCCTTTTATGTTTCTAGGAGTCACCTCATATCTCAGCCTTTCTCCTAAGGCGGCGGTTCTCCAAACAAAGTGAGCATCAGAATTATCTGGAGGGCTTGTGAAAACGAGTTCTGGGGTCAAACTGTAAGCGAGCAAAGTGGGGCCTGTCTATGGGTCACCTTGATACGCGACCCAACAATTAGTGTTAAAGGAAATAGGTTTTTATTTACAGGACTCCAATCTCCGAAGGGCTGGGAGCTCTGTTCTTCCACAACACCCAGCACTTCCCTTGCTCCCCATCAGGATATAGGCCAAAAACATGCCCAAAAGTTCCCATATCCTTATCTGTTCTCAAGTCAGCTGTGCAAACAGTTCTCCATCCTCTCTGGAAGGCACACTCGTGGGTTTCAGAATCGCCGTCTTCTCGCAGGAGCTCTCTCCTTCAGGATCTATGGTACGTTGTCCTCAGCCTTCATGTAGTGGTTCAGGAAACGTGTCATGTTACACTGGATCATGGTGGACTCCAGGCAGGCACACGTCCCAACAGAGTGGCTTCTCTGTACGTCCTTCTGAGAAGCAGAAGTGTACATTCCGGGTCACACTTCAGTCCCAAAGCATCTCTTGTGGATCCGTGCTTGGTTAGGCAGCTTTCCGCACAGCTCCATCCGCTCTCTCCTTGCACCCTCTCCTCAGCCCGTGTGGCTGCCTTCCTCATTACCCCAGGCCGTGGGGTGGAATCCTGACCCCCGGCTGGCATCGCTTCCACCTTACGCCCCAGCCCTCATGGCGGACGCTTCACTACTAACTGCATGGCTGCTTCCCCTCTCAGAACTCATGGTCCAGTCCCCCTACTTCATGGCTCCTTTCTCATCATTGCCTCTCTTCTCTCTCTCAGCCCACCCTCATTTTGAAATACTTGACCTGGAACTTCCTACATGACCTCATATTCTGCCCCTCCTACAATGTGCAACTTTTGCCAGTTCCCCTGTACCTTTTACATTCTTTTGGCTGCTGTCTGTAGTCAGGACAAGAGTCCCCCGTGACACAGGGACATCCAACTCCTGCCTCGAGCAAGTGCTGTATAAGCGCCCCCGGCTATGTCACGAGTCCCCGAATGCTCCCAAAGTCGCACACACACTTTCGCCTGGGGCGGCAGTCCACTTTCCTTCAGGAAGGACACAGCTATGAACTCGCCATTGTTATAAAAAGTATCTTAACCTCTGTATCATCCACTCCGTCTTGCCCCAACCATGGGCTGCAGGGAATTTCTCCTGTATTCTGGGGCCTCTGCTCTGCACCCCATTACACTACCCTTAGAGTTTCTGGTTCAGTCTGTCTGGGGTGGGCCTGAGAATGTGCCACAATTCTAAGGAAATCTCTCCCCTAAATTAACCTGCCTATCTTCCTTTATTTTGTTTTCTTTCTTTAATGGTTCCTATTCAGATTAAAAACAAACAAACAAACAAAACCTTCTCCAATTACTCTGGCTCCTGTTTTTAATTTCCTGAGCAACCCCAATCCATACAGACAGAGCATTACAAATGCAGTCCACTTTAATTGCCTTCTTAACCCTCAAGTTGGCAATAATTTAACTGTGTCATTTTGTAACAGGGTACATCCAGGGCCCTCTCTCAAAGGGTATTTGTGACGGGGTCCAGAGATTGGGGTGTCCAAGAAAAATATATTCTCCCTACACCAGGGCGGGCTGCCATGGGGGATGGGAGCCTTGAGCAGGGCCATTGAGACTCATTTTTCATGTCAATAACAGGAGAGCTTCATTCCTCATATGCAAAAAGGGTTATTTTGCATATCACCAAAGCTAATCAGGAAAGCTCAAAAGACTTAATGCAGAATGTAACTGGGAAGGGAAGAAGGAGAGACAGGGGCCTGTGGGAGAGAACAAGGGACTCGGGCTCTGGGGAACAGTGTGAAGACCACGTAGGAAGAAAGAGGGGAGAAAGGACTCTGACGAGTGGGCCATGAGAACGTGCCACATGGTAATGGATTAAGAGCTGGAGGTCACGGCGATGCAGCGGATGGTGCTGAGACCCGCGAGAGGCCTGCCTAGCCGAGGCCCGGACTTCTGTTCTTTTTCTTCTGACGGACGGGGCCCCTGACTGGGCAAAGGAGGGAAGGCAGGACGGTGTGTGTCCTGGTGATTGTTTTAAAGGGATTTTGAAATTTAAGCGCGACATTTAGCCATTAATCAAAACTGTATAACTTTTGAATAAATAATTCCTTTTCTTTTCACCAGACTCTGCCATTCAGAGCCATAATTCCAAGGGCGGCGGGCAAAGGACCTACAACCGAGGGACCCCGGGGAAGGGGGATGTCATCGTTTCGGTAATAGCGTCTGGGCAACCCCCTCCCATGGGTCCATTTGTTCGGTAACAATTCCTATAGTTCATTACAGGTAGATGGCACGTTACATTTAAAATACAAGTTCCCGTCTCTTTTCTATTTTTGTCTCTTGTCATAAAATCCATTGTTTTCCAAGCGTGAATCCAGTGTTTAGCCATGGTGTGACTTCTGTAATCAATAAATCATAAATAATCGAAGCTAACTTGAGACTTCAAGAGCCACTGGCCACATCTAAATGCGAGGCTGCTGACCCCTTTACTGGAGGGTTTTTAAGCCTCAGCACCCTTGACACTTTGGGCCCAGTAATTCCCTGTTGTGGGGCTGCCCTGGGCATCGTAGGATGTTCAGCAGCGTCCCCGGCCTGCACCCACCGGATCCCACGAGCCCAGTTGTGACCACCAAACAATCTCCAGACAGGGTCCTTGGCTCAGAAGCCACTCAGAACAAGATAAACAGAAAGGAATTTGGGCCATTCGTTTATGGCGGCTACACAGGCCTTTACTGCTAAAAGCTAACACTCTTCACGCTTGACAGCAGCAATTTTCAAAGTGCAACTTCCCTGGAAATCACTCAGAAAAATCTTGTTAAAATGCAGATCTTGATTCAGGAGCTCTGGAGTGGGACCTACCCCAATCTCAAAGGCCCAACCCAGACTAAGTGAGTCAGAATCTGCATTTTAACAGAATCTCCAGGTCATTTGTATGCACATTAACTTTTGAGAAACACTGCCCTGTAAGAACACACTAGAATTTTGCTGAAGCTGAAGTCCTGGCCTGCAGACTTGGCTGAAGAAACACAGGAAATGCAGCAAATCATTGTTCTGGCTCCAGGAAGAGTCTGCAGGACTTGCTTAGGGAAGCCTCTTGCCCACATAATGAATCCTTGTCTTGTGCTGCCTGAAGCTCCCACGGCTCTCTGACATCTGCCAAAGACCCCTGCTATCCCTTGCACTGCGCTGCCCTTTGCAGTTCAAGGTCAAGTTGAAGTTGAAGTAGCATACACGCAAAGGCCTGCATGGCCCGTGCTTATGCCAAGTCCCCCGCCATGAGCCAGCTAAGATTGTCACCTGAAGCTCCACCTGTATGGGAAGAGCAGCTTGTCTCAAATGCCACTTGCATTTTGCTTCCTTAGTTCCTCTCCTTAGCTATTTCCTAAGTTCTTAGCTGACATCAGATTTGGATGCTGGAGGCAAGGTCATTAAATAAAATTTGATCGCTTTCCAGATCAGCACCGTTTGTAGCAAACCTTCAGTTCTGCCTCTTGTTAGCCCAACCCAGAGCCTATTATCTCAACTGACTAATTTTTTCACCTTTTGAAACATTTTAACATAAATGCTGTAGAATTTATTTCTACCTCTTCTATGCCACTTACCACTTTCTACCAAGAGTTAAAAGTTATTTCTGCACCAGCCTATCCCCTTTGGGACCACAGACTTGAAGAGGCTACCTATCTGGTTTGCATTTACACCGGGACCCATAGGAGATGCTCCATAAATATTTATTAATGAATGCTAATGACCGCTTACGCTATGCCCCTTGATCCATTTCATTATGAATTCAGTAACCCTCCTGCTCCTGGGTGTGACAAACAGCCGAATTCTGTGGGATAGCCCACCCTCGTCAGACCCCTCTCTCGCAATGGAACTCTGAAACGGCGCCTTGCAGGTCCTATGCCATGTTGTCTATAATGCTGATTGATTTTTCCTTGTGCAGTTCACGGCTACCCTTTGGTTAATGTTTGAAATCAGTTTTCTTCTCTGCTCTCACCTTGGATCACCTTTGTTCCCTTATCTCAGCAGCTGAGCACCTGATTGACAAATTATTTCGGATCTTGATCTGGAAATATTCTCCATCTAACATCAAAGTAGAACAAGGCAACTCAGCCTCGGAAAAAAACTCGAAGCTGTTTTCACCTTGGCTGGGGAGGAGTGAGAAAGGGCTGGGCCTGAGCCTGGTGGCTGAGATCCCACAGACAGTGCGATTTAACACTGACTGGCCTGGAACTGGGGTGTGTGATCATAAAGACGGTGCTGAGGAGGAGGAAGAGGGAGTCATCAGCATGATTTCGTCCATGACACGCAGGAACAAGAAATGTCGCATTGCTTTAATTTACCAGATAAAATCCGTTTGGTTCACTTAACCCAGGTTGGTGAACAGTGTAAGTTGAGTTTCGGGAGAAATCTCCTCCTCCCCCCGAAGTTGTACAGTGGTCCCAAGGATTCGTCCAGCCCAGAGCATTTGAGAAAGAATCTCGGTACACCCTGGCTGTACTTCCCAGTGGTCACTGGTCCATTTGAAAGACTGGAGCCCATGGATCTTTGTTCAGGTTTCCAACCACAGCCCCTGGTACTCCGCTTCACCTCCACATAACCCCCTGATCCGCAGACACCCCCATCCAGGGGTCTCCCGAGTGTAAATAGGACCCTATTTCTGCCACTCAGGGAAACCTCCTGGATGAGTCTGGAAACTTCTCAGTTTCAAATGGAAGAACCTAAGTCAAAGTAGCACAAGTGCCAAAGAGAATTTCTTGGCTCACATAGTCTGAAGATTCAGAGTGGAAGTCAAATAATGTTGAATAGAAGAATTCCTCCCCCCACCTCACTTTCCTCTCTCTCTCCCTCCCTCCTTCCCTCCCTCCCACCCTTTTTCTCTCCCTCCCTCCCTCCCTCAACATATTAGCTCCAATCTACAGGCAGCTTTACAGATCATGGCTCCAGGGAAACAGGAGGCCCATAATCAAATCTGATGAAAGATTCTGATTGGTTATGTTTATGTGCCTGTTCCCGGAAACAGCCCAGTGGCCAGGAGAAATGAGGAGCTGTGTTTAGACAGTGTGGGTCATAAGTCAACCCCCGTGGTGGAAAATGCAGGGCACCATAATGTTAACTCCACAAGATCACTTGGGAAAGAGGGAGAGATGGTCTTGTTTATCAGAGTAAAAAGTGGTACCAAAATAGAGAGGAAGTGTTGATGCAAACCCTTCCCACTACACCACACACACACACATGCTCACCTTCATGTAAACACGCATATACACATGGGATGCCCAGGTACTGTAACCTAGGCTACAGGAGACGCAGAGCTGCCCAAATTAGTGCCTTGAACTACAAAGCCTTGGGCTGGGGCCCCAAGTCATATATCCAACCCGACCCAGCGTTTTATTCTTGATGGGGGAACCTCAACATCTATTCTCACCATTTCTCCCCAGATTTTTCATCATAGAAATTAGTAGATTCCTTTGATTCTTTCTGTTTCTTACTCTAGAAATTCTAAACTAGAGCTTGCTATTTGTTCGCATTTGTTTACTAAATACGTAAGTGCCTACTGTGTGCCAGGTGTTGTTCTAGGCACTCGGGACAGAGCAGTGAGCAAGACAGTGCCTGACCTCAAGGAACTCACATTCTATTAGCAAAGCAGAAAAGAAACGGAGAAGAAACATAATATGCTGAGTGGTGCTGGTATGATCAATACCTCCCTCTTGAATTAACCTAATTCTGTCAAAGCAAACATCCTACTGTGAGGCCTCCCAGTTCCTCAACCCCTTTAGATTTTTGATGGCAGCCACCACCCAGTCCGCCAAGCTTGGCTCTTCGCTAGCAGGGGGCTGTTTTGTGACTGGGGGTACCCTGGCAGCTCGTGTGCCAAGTCATGGTTCCTTCTACCTCTGCCTAGTAAACTATCCCAGATTCCCTACTTCCCTCCGGGCGTGTTGCCTACAACCTTCTTCCTGGTATAATTTCCATATCAATTAAAGATATTTGTTTGCAAGCTACAGAAACTTATTCTATCTAACAAAAGCCAAAAAGGAACTTGTTGAGAGGACACTAGGTGACTCAGGAAAATTAAAGAAGAGCTGATCCAGCAGACCTTGGGAGGGGCAAAATGCAAGGAGTCTGTCTCAGTAGCAAGAGCTCCTCAATAGTCTCTGTAGGACGCTAAGGTCAGAATGCTGTCTGTCCATCTGTCTTAAACTGGCATAGCCTTCTGCTGAAGATGTTGAGTCCCAGGAGAGAGTCTGATTGGCTGGCTTGGGTCATGTGCCTGTCTTTGGGGGTGGAGCCTCATTGTTATTGTCACTGGCAGTTTTGCTAGGACCATATAGAATGAGAAAAGGAAAAATTAGGGGATATGAAGGGAGGAGAGAGGGGATTCAGAGCAGAGAAAAGCAAACAGACCTGCAGGACTTCTGAGCTTGTGGGCTCTGTATCCACAGCTCCTACTGCATTTCCCTCCTTGGAGTGCTCATCAGCTGAACCCTGTTCACCCGTCAAGGCCCCACCTCAGGTGACAGCCCCTCTCTGCAGCTGTCCCTGAAGGCCATCCAGGCAAAATAAATTGCCCCTCCTGCACGGCACCCTGATGCTCCATACACAATTCTGCAGCACTCAAACAGGCTCACACATTTGCTTATCTGCCCGTGGAGACAGCACAGTCTTTTCCTCTTGGCAAGTAACACAGTGTTAGAACCCATAATGTTTGCTCAATTCAATGTGCTAAATTCTTTCTTCTCTTTGTTGGACTTGGTGACCCTTAATTTGCACCTGTTGGGGTATCTCCAGGCAAAACCAAGGTGTTTGCCATTGCTTTGCATTTTCCCTCTGACTTTGGCAGCTCCTCTCTTTGTGATGTAAGACTCGCTGGGAGCACCAGGGCCACTTTGTTTTGTTTTTTGAGATGGGCTTTTTGTTCTTGCATCTTAACTTGCTGGCTTCTTTGTTTAAGGAAATCCAGTTGTTTGTTTTGCATCCTGCTTGTTTTGTGTTCTGGCTGACAGGCAGGCACCCTGGTTGGTTCTTAGCATGCTGACTTCCTGGATATGACTTCTGTAGCTCCCACCAATTTACCACAGCTAGTTTCATAGCCCCAGCTAAAGACGGAGGCTTAGAGCAAATGCCATCTCCAGAATTACCCCAAACCAGTTGGAGCTCTTCTGGATTTTTCTCTGTGAGTAGTTTCAGCTTCACAATCTTATTGACTTAGTTTGAATTTGGTATTTCTTTCCAGCCAGTAGTGGGCCCTTCCCCCCACCTCACCTTTAATTTAGGATGCATTTCTGTATTTACTGTAAGCGGACCTAGAAGAAACATACCACTGAAAGAGGCACACTTTGTGTTTCTGCAACAGCCATTTGCCCTCATGACACCATCCTAAACAGAACAAATACCTTTGGGGATCCACTCCTTCCCTGTGGCATAGCAACCATGCAATTGTTTAAATATTCCTGTCTCCTAGATCCAAGGATGGGCCCAAAGGATGGTCAGTCAGCTTCCCTATTATCCCCTTTCAACAGAGATTGTCTTGTTGGTCTTATCAGAACAAATGAAGATTTCTGTGCAGGGATTGTGGGAAGTTGTGTAACAGGGCACAGCCAGGGCCCCCCCAAAGGGTATTTGTGACAGGGTCCAGAGATTGGGGTGTCCAAGAAAAATATATTCTCCCCACCCCCGGGGAAGGCCACCATGGGGGATGGGAGCCTTGACCAGGGTTATTGAGACTCATTTTGCATGTCAGTAACAGGAGAGCTTCATTCCTCATATGCAAAAAGGGTTATTTTGCATATCACCAAAGCTAATCAGGAAGGCTCAAAAGACTTAATGCAGAATGTAAGTGGGGAGGGAAGGAGGAGAGACAGGGGCCTGTGGGAGAGACGATGGGACACATACTGGGGAACAGTGTGAAGACCATGTGGGAAGAAAGAGGGGAGAAAGGACTCTTGCGAGTGGGCCATGAGAAGGTGCCACATGGTAATGGATTAAGAGCTGGAGATCGCCGCAACGCAGCGGATGGTGCTGAGACCCGCGAGAGGCCTGCCTAGCCGAGGCCTGGACTTCTGTTCTTTTTCTTCTGACGGACAGTACTCCTGACTGGCCTGACTGGCCTGACTGGGCAAAGGGGGGGAGGCAGGACGGTGTGTGTGCTGGTGATTGTTTTAAAGGGATTTTGAGGTTTAAGAGGCAACATTTAGCCATTAATCAAACCTGTATAACTTTTGAATAAATAATTCCTTTTCTTTTCACCAGACTCTGCCATTCAGAGCCATAATTCCAAGGGCGGCAGGTAAAGGACTTACAACCGAGGGACCCCAGGGAAGGGGGTGTGTCGTCGTTTCGGTAATAGCGTCTGGGCATCTCTTCCCATGGGTCCATTTGTCCGGTAACTGTTGTGCCTCCTCTTTTTCTCCCAGTGTGACTGAGGAGGTGTGAGACCCTGGCTGTGTGCACATCCTAGAATCTCTAGAGAAGCCAGTTAAGGAGAAGGTAACACTGGGAGAAAGCGAGGTAGAAAGAGCTGCAAAAGAAACAGGGCAAGAGCCAAGATCCCGTCGTGCACAACAGTTAACCTGCCTCTGGAACCTTCCTTGACTTGAGCCAATAGCCCACTTTGTTGTTTAAGTGGGAAATTGGTTATTTTGTTTCTTGTAATGGAAAATACCCAAACAAAAATATGTTATATTTTTTGTAATATGTCATATTAAAAGTAAAAAACATACAGGGTCTGGCACAAATAATGACCCTTTTTATTACAAAATAATAAGCATGTACATATTTTGCCTTGTCTAATGTGCACTATTTTGCCCAAGTTTTTGAGAGAAAAATAAGGATGTGCATTATACATGGGTAGTCTTAATTCCATGTCTATACGAAGGTTTTTAATTCTTTTGTTTATGCTTATGTGTTAAAAGTAGTTATAGAAAGCAATAATGATATATGTATGCAAAATAATACCCTGGAATATGGTAGTCAATTTTGTTTCTAAATATAAATACATATATACATACATAGAATTTAAAAATTTAAATGAAAGATTTTTTTTTCTGAAAGTTTGGGCCCAAAACGTGGGTGCATTATACAAGACAAAGTATGGTAATTCTGTAACATAATATCATACTCAAGCACACTATATGACATCTTAAGTGAAATGTTCAGATTAAAACTATAGTCCTAGTTGGTAATCAAAGGGTTGCCAGTTCGATTCCTAGTAGAGGGCACACAAGAGGCAACCACACATTGATTTTCTCTCCCTCTCTTTCTCCCTTCCCTTCTCTAAAAAAAAAAAAAAAACTTTTTAAAAAACTATAAATTATTAAACCCATATTATTATCCTACCAACCACACTGAAGCAGGCGTTACTTCTGCCAGACCCTGTATATGATCTAGATCTTTATTCATCCAACAAACTTATTAAACACATTATGTGTGAAGCACTGAGGATACAATGACTCTCCTACTCTCATGGAGCTTAATGTGCAAAAGGAGACAGATAACCAGTCACCAAAATCTTTTAAAATGCTAATAAGCTGTGATAAGCGCTTTGAGAGAGAAGGGCATGATGCTGCGAAAGCATGGAATGAGACTTCTGTGGCAGAGACACCACTGGGTCAGGCTTCCTTGGTTGTGGGGAGAATGCTACTGGCATGAACTCAGCACCCCAGTCAAGGACTACATCTCCCAGGCACTCTTTGCATCTGAGTGAGGTCACATGTTTAGTTCTCACCAGTGGAATGTGAGCAGCAGTGATGGGAATGGCTTCCAGGCTAAAACATTAAGAAATAGGTATGTCTTCCCCACCTCTTTCTTCTGTCTGCTGGCTGATATCAATGCTCAGGATGACTTTGGAAGCCGCATGTTGGAAATGGAAAAGTCACCAACCTGAATTTCTTCATGAGATAGAGCCCTCACCCCCACCCCACCCACTGCCCAACCCATCCCTACTCTTGCCAACTGACATTGGTCCATTATATGAGAGAGAAATAAACTTGTGTTAAGTCACTGGAATTTGGGGGTTTGTGTTATAGCCACTAGTGTTAACTAACATGGCTTCTTCGACAAAGTGGCATTAGTGCTGAGGTGGGAAGGTGTTTGCTGGGTGAGGAGGAGAATGGGAGGCATAGCACTGCCGGTAGGTGTCCCAGGACAGGGAGGAGTACGGTGCATAAAAGGGCTTAAACAAAAGCTGGTGCATACCACTAGCACCTGTCATGCCTTGTGCCGGGCAAGACACTGAGCCAGTCCCCAGGATCTATACTGCAGTGTAATAACTTCCTTGTCAGCTTGTCTTTTCACCTAGGCACTTATTCTCTTTGAGGGACTAATGAGTTGCGTACGATGTTCAATTATACCTTTTGTGGACACAAAGTGCCAGGCACTGAATGCACATTAATCTCTCAAAGAGGCTGAGTAACTTACACAAGATCACAGAACTTCTGAGTGGTAGAACTGGGACTTAAGATCAGGTCTGGTTATCCTAAGTCCATACATATCATCATTGTATATTAATATGTGGCATATCACTTCCTGCTATTGGCTGTTTGCAAATCTGGGGGCTCTGAAGGTCTTCAGAGACGTTCCTGTGAATATACCCACCAGAGGCCCATTTGCCATAATGAGAAGCTAATCAAATCAACATATTTTCCATGTGTCTGTGCATTATAAAGCTCTGTGCTCAATGTGAGGGAGAAAAAAAGAAATAGAAAGGCAGGAGAGAGATCCAATTTCTATTCCAACATGGTCACTAACATCGAATGATCTTCGGCAAACGCCTGCTCCTCTCTAGGCCTCAGTTTCCCCACATATACCATGAGAGATTCAGATGAGATGATCTCTAATGCCTCTTCCAGCCTGATGCACCCAAGATATGTAAGAACTCAGTTCCCACTTGACCTTGTTTCACTGCCCTGCTTCATTGATGCTGTCTAATAGCCCCTGTACTTCATACCTGCTCGGTCACCTCATTCATTGATTCCTGTAAAATGACTGGAAGAAACATTGTGACTTTTGCTTTGTGGTGATTCCTTTCCAGTGTGATGGCCTCTCTAACATCCGTCCTAGCCCTCACCCACTTTTAGGAGCAGGGGATGAGATAGCTCCAGATCCAGCTCCAGGAAGTGGGTTCTGATTGATGTAAACCATCTACCGTCCTCTTGGCCATAGTAATTGGCCCTGGTAACCCAGATCTAAGCCAATCATCACTTGCCATTTTCCCAGGCACAAGAATTGGCTCACTCAGCACATGATCTAAGATGAGCCAATCAAGGCTCTTGTTGATGGTTAAAGGAGAAGTCTCTCTTGAATGAGAACAAGGAAGCAGGTAGCCCCAGGAAGCCACTGGTTGGCACTCTTATCACTACCGTGAATAAAACCAGACTGAGAACAAAGAGGACACAGCCAGCGCGTGGGAGAGAGAGGAGGCAAGTGGATGATCACAAAGAACTGAACCTGAGTCCTGATCAAACCTTGCCTGGCGAGGAGTCCACCTATGGACTCTTCCCTTACTTGAGCCAAAATTTTTTGTAATGTTTAAGCCATTTTTTTTTGTTCCTTACAATCAGTAGAATGTAAGTGAGTTCCAAGAAAGCAAGTGGGCTGTCTTGCTTACCCAATGCCTAGAACAGTATTCTCACATGGTAGGAACTCAATAACATTTACTGAATGAATAAATAGGCTGAAAGTGACTTGGTTGATACTATGAATGATGTGAGTTTTAGGAACTCATTGTGTCTAAGAGCAGAGGCCACTACTAGGAAACATTACCCCTGCCCTCAAGATGCTTCCAGGGCAGTCACCAACAGGAGTGTAAGTCACAGGTTCGCAAACAACAGCCCATGGGCCAAATTCCGTCTGCTACCTGGTTTTGTAAATAAAGCTTTATTGGCACACAGTCACACCCTATTGTTTGCATGTTGCCTGTGGCTGCTTTTGAGCTGCAAGAGCAGAGTGAAGTAGTATGACTGGCCATACAGCAAATAAAGCTTAAAATGTGTGCTATATTTTCTTGTATAGAAAAGTTTGCCACCCGCCAGTATAGGTTGACTTGAAGCTGTCCCTGAGGATGTCCCCTTTCTATCAGTCTGTGATAAATTGTCTAATGTCCACAAATCCCTCCCCTCCTGGTGTATAGTTTCCTTTGTAATATGTATCTACGTCTTTCAGAGGTAGGATCTGTTTCTTCACCTCCTTGCATCTGGACTGGCTTGTGACTTGCATTGACCAGTAGAATGTGGTTGCCATGGGTGGTTTCAGGGCCAGAGACTCAAGAGATGGCGTAGCTTCTGCCTCTGTTCTCTTGAAATGCCAAGACCCCCATGTAAGAAAGCTGATCAAGTCACATCTCTCATTCTGGTAGAGCAAGAGCTGACAGCCAGGACCAACCACCAGACATGGCAGTGAGGCTGTCTTGGACCTTCCAGCCCAGTGGACCCTCCAGCTGAGGACAGCCCCCAAAGCAAACCCACGTGAAATCAGCAGTGGAAACACTACCAACCCCCAGAATTGTGAGGAACAATACACTCTTTTTCCTTAAGCCACTGCGTTTGGGGTGGTTTATCACCAACAATAGGCAACTGGAACCCAGGGTCCTTCACTCTGGAATCCCTTGCTAAGAATCCCACCAGGTCCAGGGCCAAGGCCCGCATGTCATTTAGAACAGAAGACCTCTCGTAGATTCTCATACAATCATCTCACAGTTTAGCTGGGGAACTAGAGGCCCACAGGTGCAGCAGGCTGGCTCGTGGCAGAGCCTGGAGGCTGCCCTCCCACCTCCCCATCTGGGCTTCTTCCCTTCCCTGTGCCTCGGGCCCCTTCAGTTCTGAAGGAGCGGCATCCCTCAGCACTGGGGCACCGGTGGTGCCACAAGACAGAGGAAGTTCACAGAGTTTTGGGAAATCCAGATCCCAAAACAAAGAGGCTCTGAGGGCAGCAGGGTACTGCCAGGGAGGGCGGAGCAGCAGGCTCTGGAAGATCAAAGTGCAAATGGTCTAAGGGGGCAGCTGAGGGCAGCCCAGTGCGTCCATCCACAGAACTAGACACCAACTTCCAGGACCCTGGCTGGGCCTCAGGGCCGGGTGTGAAGGCGATGTCAGCCCTGTCCCCACACTCCCAGCGGGGAGGAAGAGGGAGTGACAGCCTGGGGCTAGCGGCCCTGCCCTGTGAACTGGGTAGTCCTGTGCCCTTGGACGGTTGCTTCTTTGGGAAGACATTGAGCCTGAGTGTCATCATTTGTAAAACAGAACAATACTCTCTTCACAGGGTTGTGGTGGAAGTTACTGTGAAGAACAACCTAGGAGGTGGTTTTCAGTATCACTAGCATAGACAAGAGACGAAGACCCAAGGAGGCCCTGCCCTGGGCCCCTGCGCATATCACACAGATACCCACAAATACACAACACACACACACACACAACATATACACATACATACACAGATGCATGCAGAGCTGCGCACATACATATACATGCATACACAGAGAGACATGCAACACACACGCGAACGTGAGCACAGACACACACGTGCAAACACACTGGGGCAGCGCAGTCCCCCACCTCAAACACTCACTTTCATAACCAGCACCCCTCAGGCCCCAGTACACACGTCCTCGCGGGTCTGACCCCGTGGCCAGGAGACAAAAGGCAACTGCATCAAAGACTCGCAAAGGCCGTAGGCTGTGCTGTTGCCGTAGCAGGATGGACGCGGGACGCTGCTTCAAAGGGAGGCCGTGAGCGGCCGGAGCCGCCGGGGTTGGAGCCTCTCCTCCGACCTGTCCTCTCTGCGGCTTGAACGCGCGAGCTCTTGCATAACAAAATGTCACTTCTCATTAGTTCTAAACATCCGTTCTCTTCTGTCTCTTCACCTCCAGTTCTGGGTCTGGGGATGCTCGTGAGGTAGTGGGCTATTCACCAGTTTCACGGGGTGAGAAGGAACATCTGGTGATAGCCAACAACATGCATCTTACTCATAAATTTATATACATGCAGGTCTACACATCGCCGGTGTCACGATAGCCGTTCTTTCCCTCGGCAACTAAATGACATGACGACTAGAATTGCAAATAGTTTTATTTTTATTTGGCAAGATGTAACTAAGTTTCAATGAAAAAACTCGTTAAAAGCCAACGAGTAATTTTATTTAAAATGTTTTATACTCATTAGCTATAATATATATTTTGCCTTTTTATTTTAATAGAGAATTTAGAATATTTTAGAAGAAAAATATTTTTGAAAACATTAAAATCGTTTAATTTTTCTCTAGATTTACTCTCATTTGTGTTTCTTATGAAACATAATTAGATTTTATACACTTCAAATACAATTACATTTTAAAAATCTTTTAGATCATTACTGTCAGAGGAATTATAAAAATTTGATTACAATGTAATTGGAGATTTTGCTGAAATGAAAGCATGAAAAACAAATTTTATAAAATGTATAATAATTTATGAAGTACCATATTTTGCCATGTATAATGCACACTTTTTTGCCTAAATTTTTGACAGGAAAATAAGGGTGCACGTTATACATGGGTGTAAAAATGGAATTAAAAATTAAAGTGAAAGATTTTTTTCCTGAAAGTTTAGGCCAAAAACATGGGTGCACATTATACATGGCAAAATACAATATGTAAGTCTATATTTTATAAGTCATTCACACATTGCCAGTCCATTAACAGAACACCCAGATACACACAATTATAATCCAACTCAATAAATTTGGACATATTTCTGATTTTCAGTTGCATGAAAACCGGCTTTCCATATATTCTTTACTTTGTTGTTAGGAAAGTATATTTGAGCAGAAGGACTGAACACTCTTTATTTTCCAGTCTGTTTGGCTTAACTGATGTCTTTTAAACATTTAGACACAAGGCATGAGGACCCCCAGACTCCCCAAGTGTTAAAATGTTAGGGGTGAGCCTGACCACTACCAGCCAGAACAGGTAGGTTCTTGAGGTCTCCAGAAAAGAAGCAGGCAGGAGGGGGGCTTTGTAGGGGCGACCCCCAAATCTGTGCTAACAAGTAATACTGCTATTACTAGTAGCGATTAACAGTCGTAACTATCGAACTCGCGGGTTCCAAGTAGTGTTTTATTCTCTCTCCCAACAATGTGAGAAGACAGATACTATTATTATCCGCCCCACGGTACACACGAGAAAATGGAGATGGTGGAAAGTGAGGTCCTTTGTCCAGAGTACCTAGTTAGCAGGTGGTAAAGCCAGGTGGCCTAAGCCCGGAGCTCACAGCCTCGTCTCAGCGGAAAGGGCCCCTTGCGGTGGGCGGGGCCTCCACGCGCCTCCACCCCCTACACGCACAAGCACGTACCGGCGCACGTACCTCTGCAAACGCAGAGGCCTCGTGCTGCATTCGGCACCGGGCTGGACCTGTGGGGACTTCCCTGCTCCCCAGAGCCCCGACATCCCCTGCCCTTTGGGGTCAGCAGCGAAGCATCTGTGAGATGAGCGGCCGCTGCTTCCGCTCCCTCCAGAGACCACGAGACCCACGAAGGCTCAGTGAGGGTGGTGGTGGCCCCATACAACCCTACCCCGTCCTCAGGCTCCACCACTCACCAAGTGGTCCCAGCACAACCCCGCCCTGTCACGGGCTGCGTGGGGCCTGTGCCACCCTGGAGGGCCCTGTACCCTGCTGACGGGCCTTGTCTTCCCTGCTGGTGCCCCTCCTCTGCACTCTCTCAGCCGCCGGAGCATCTTGCTTCAGGGCCTCCCCGGCGTTCCATTGTTCCCTAGACAAACACCAACAAGGTGCGGCTGTACCATTTTACAAGGAGGAAGGCCACCTTGTGAAAGATGACAACAGGCCCATCAAGCATTCTTGTTCTTTACTCGCCATCACAGGTGGAGAACCCAGCTGTGGGACAACACTGTACAAAACCTGTTCCCACCGGAGAGACCTGCTTCCCTGGCCTTCGGGTACCCGCAGGGCACCCCCACTGGGATGAAAACATCACGGGGTGCTTTCAGAAGGCCGCCTCATTCTCGCGGGGGAGCTCCCAGGCCCTGCCAGCACTCTTCAGGCTCTGGGCCACCTGCCCATCAGCCTCAAGCAAAAGGCTTCCCGTGGGGTGAATGGAAGGTCAGGGTCTCAGGATCAGCTGCCCTTCAAGGCTGGTCATCACCAGCCCAGCTACCCCAGCCTCCTTTCAGCCCTCCTGGGTGCTCTGTCCCTCAGACCACTGGGCCTTTGCACAAGCCATTTCTTTATTTAAACTCTCTCCGCTTGCATCTTCACCCAGTGAACATCTTTAGGTCCCTGCCAAGTCATTTCTCCCACAGAGAAGCCCCCACTGAAACACTGCTGCTCTCAGAGCCCCATGGAACATTCTGTCAAGCTACTTATCTCTATTTGTCAGTTTCTAGTCAGTAGGTAATTACTAACATCTGTCTTCCTCCTGGGCTGTCAGCCCCATGAGGGCAGAAATCACACCTGGTTTGATTCTTCCTTGTATCCCCAGCACATGGTAAGTCCTCAATATGGTATATTGACTGAGCAGACGAAGGATCCTTCAGGTTATCCCACTTTCCTGGGAGTCTGTGGGATTCCTTGGACAAGCGACAGAAATGATGGGATGAGGCAGATCAGGAGACCCAGCCCAGTGCCTGGCACACTAGGAGCTTAGAAAATGGTAGTTGTTTTGCCATTTTTGTTAGAATAATGGTGGTGATGATGACTTCTAAGCTACAAGGGACAACTTTACGTACCTCCACCCCTGTCAAGTAGGGATGATAATCCCATTGAAACGCTGGGGGCCCTGGCCCAACTATGTGCTATATGCCAGCAGGGGCAAGTGCTTTGAGCTCCTGGGACAGCCGCTGCCTCCCAGGTAAGGAGAGAGGGACCCACCAATCTTGGGCTCCTCCTATGGGCTTGGCATCTTGCAAAGGGATTTACGCATTTCATTTCCTTTCCATCCGATCCAGAGCTCTGAAAGGTAGGTCTCATCATCCACAGAGTATGGATGATGAAGCTGGGCTCAGAGAGGGCACAGAACTGGCCAAGGTCACATAGGTCCTAAGTGGCAGAGCTAACTAAGCCTTAAGTCCTATTCTTGCTGGTGCAGAAACAATTCAGCCCCATTGTGCCGCTGGCCAGGAAACCATAAAACCAACCACATTTCCTGAATGCTTGAACCTCTCCTCCAAGCCCAAGTCCTCCCAACGCCCCCGCTTCAAACGTCAGCTGAGGGCACAGCCAGCTGGAAGCCCTCCTGGATTTCCCTGCCTGGCTCTGGTCCCGCAGCCTTGGTTTTCTGTCACAGGTGCCCAACAGCAGGGGATTGCAGGGGCCCCATCCTGACCAGGCTAGGATTCAAAATGGCTCACAAAGGGTTTGTCGCAGAAACTCCGCCCTCGCTGGGAAACGCCCTGATGCTGTGCAGGAAGGGCTGTGGGCCAGACCTCCCCAGGAATCCAAGCTAATTCGCAGTTGTTTAGGAGGCAGCTCCTCAGTGACTCACTGTTTGGGCTCCTGTGACCCAGGCCAGGAGCCAGGGGCTGCCAGGAGGTGCCCTCATTAAAATCAAAAGGCAACAGTGAGCACCGGGGAGCCCCTCCCTGGAGGCCACGACTCACCGCCACGGGTGCTCCTGGAGGGGGGTGCAGGAGTCGGGGGGGCGGGGAGGCTCACCTCTCTGGCCCCTCTGCCCCCAAGTCTGCTCTCTCTGTGAGAGGGAGCCCGGCACGAAGACTTCCAGGAGGGGTTCTTAGCAAGGACTGGGAGGGGCAGGAGGCAGGGCCGCTGCCTAATGCACGTCAGTGTTCACCGACTGGACTCTCCTCTCTAAAACCTTTAATTCCAAAGCACTGCCAGGGATCCCTGCCACCAGCTTTCCTCTTCCTCTCCAAGGTAACACCTCCCAGGGACTGTGTCCCTGGCGGGGTGCGGTCTCCTTCCTGTCCGCAGTGCAAAACCCGGCCTCTCCTCCGAAAAGGAGGCCACGGCCAGGCCCCAAGTCGGCGCCTGCAAGGAGACATTCCTGGCCCCTGAGCTCAGGGCCACGGCATGGCTGATGTTTTCGTGGGCCTTTCCTGCATTTTGGGGGCGGCGGGGAGGGGGGAGGGGAAACAAGTAAAAAGCTAATGTTATGACCTCATGGAGATGGAGACAAATATAACCCAGCCTGGATTATAGGCATTCTTCTCTTCTGATTTTAAAGAAATTAAAACATTTTGAGGCACCTAAAGGTATCGTGGGTCTAGGCAGTGGGTCTACTGTCAACAATTAGTTCATCCCTTTGAACTGCCTGCCCCAAATCGTGGCTCGCCAGGAACTTAGGCGTGGGTCTCAGGTTGCCTCTCTATGAAGTGGGGGTGACGGAGGCACCCACGTCTTGGGGTTCATTGAGGGCTCCTTGAGATCCCACCTGGGGGGCTCGGCACAGCCCCGGCACGGAGTAAGTACTCTGTGCAGGCCACCTGCTTGGCTGCACTTGAGCTTCGCACAGAGGAGCCAAGGGTGGGCTGCCTCCTATCCTCATAATAAGAAAACCCAGGTTCAGAGCCAGGGAAAGGTCCTGCCCCAGGCCACATAGGAAACGGCAGAACCAGGACTCCAAGGCCATAGATCAGGCAGGTCCCAGGTCCCGGACATTGATGGAAGCTCTGCCTGAATGGGCTCACGGGAGGGGCCAGTGGTCAGCAAATGAGTCACGGGGAGTCCAGGGCCAGTGGCCCTTTGACATTTCTGACTGCGACAAAGCTGCCTCTCTGACCATAGGCACAGCAGCCCTCCCTGGGGACAAGCTGGCCCCCGGGGCTACTACCCCACTGTTTGAGAATTTGGGGAGAAAGAATTCACACCTGGGAGCATTTTCACTGCTTGTCTAACACCAGGAGACTTCCCAGGGAAGAGCAATGAGGAAAAATCCCTACGCTCAGCTGGCTAGGAGGCTCCTGGACAAGGGGCCTCCCAGACCCCTGTGTCCTGCTGGTGGTTACCCACTGGGTGACATGGAGGCCAAGTGCCAGGTGAGGGGCGGGAGCGGGGATCCCGCTGGGGTAGCCAGCTGCGGGGAAGCAGGACAGACTCGGCCCTCCCAAGCCCTGCGAACTCGAGCTTCTCAGCCTGGGTCTCAGTCACCGTATCAGTAAAACGGAGGTGGGAAAAAACGGAGAATGAAAAGCACCTGGCACAGCGCCTGCTCAGAGCCCCGTCGGCAGGAGCCAGCCATAACCTGGCGACAGAGGTGGGGGTGGGAAGGGCCCTGAGAACAAAGAGCCCCGGACTGCTCCCCCAAACTGCCTAGAAGCAGAGCTCACGCCCCGGGCGGGCCCCTCCCCCGGGGGCTTGGCTGAAGTGTCAGCCCTGGAAGTATCATTGCATCATTGGGCATTCGAGGGTTAATGACAGGAAGTAGACAGGACCCAGGTATTTAACTAATTGAGGAGGTGCCCTGAGATCAGAGGGGGCCGTGCTCACTTCCTTCTCCTGCAGCCCAGCTCCTCTGTCCCTGCTACCCTTCCCTTCCCCAGGATGAAGCCTCCTCCTCTTCTGACCGTCCTTTGCCTCCTGGGTAAGTGACCTTTGTGGCCTTCATCTCTCCCTGGACCCAGCTGGGAGCCCCTGAGCCTGGCCCTGGGGAGGGTGTGGTGGGTCATCTGACCTCAGTTCTGCTTGAGGGTCACTGACCACTGGCGGGGGCACAGGGGGAGGAAGGATGCAGCATGGGGGCCTGGGAGGCGGAGGAAGGGGCTGGCAGGGGCCCCAGTCAGCACACATGGGCCTCCCGTCACCCACTCCACCCCCGCCCTAACTTCCAATTTGGGAGGATCTGGAGGAATTGGGGACAGTCTGGGTGGTTAGGAGACATGGTGGGAATGGTGCTTCTGGGGCACAGGGCTGACACCTGGGGAGATGATCGGGACCCGCTGGGAGACACTTGGGGGAAAGGGGGGTATTCTGGGAGGCGGTGCAGGAGAGCGGGAGGGGGGTTGGGTGCAGTCACAGGAGGACAGGGGATCCAGGTGCAGTGGGTGTCATGGAGACATCGTTACTGACCAGCATCGTTGCTATTGAGAGCAAGGTGCGTGGAGACATGAGGTTAACTGGACAAGCAGAGCCATGTCTGGACTAGGACTGGAGGGGACCTCAGGGGACCCTCAAGGATCTGATGGCACCCGCTCTCCTTCCCTGCAGTGGCCCTGGCTGGTGGGAACCTGGTCCAGTTTGGGGTGATGATTGAGAAGGTGACAGGGAAGTCGGCGTTGCAGTACAACGACTACGGCTGCTACTGCGGCATCGGCGGCTCCCACCAGCCGGTGGACGAGACAGACTGGTGAGCCAGCGGTGGGGGCTGGGGCAGGGTCCTCTCTCGGGGGTGGAGGGGCTGGGGGATTGTCCTGGGAGGAGGGAGGAGCGCAGGCCATCTACGAAGTGGCAGCCACCTCTCCTTTGAGTCCCTTTGGGCCCCGGGCCCCCAGACAGTCCCTGGTGACCCTTCCAGGTGCTGCCATGCCCATGACTGCTGCTACGGGCGTCTGGAGAAGCAGGGCTGTGAACCCAAACTGGAAAGGTACCTTTTCTCTGCCAGCAGGCACAACATTGTCTGTGGTAAGTGAACAGCCCTAGGTGCTCCAGACGCTGGGGAGGGGCCTGGTGTCCCCATCTAGAGAGCCCCGTGACCCATTGCTCCTGCCCTGGCCCCAGCCCCCAGCGCTTCCCCTCACCTAGAGCCTCCCAACGCCAGCCTCTGGGGAGAGGAGCAACAGTGCAGAGCTGAGCCAGACCCCGGAGGGGCTGCCCTCTCGTACCCTCCCTGGGGCCTGGGCGGCAGCCGCGGTGCAGTCCCAGGACAGAGCCTCAAGGGCATCGTCCCAGAGGGCGCCAGAGCTTTGATTTGGGACAGCAGACCCGTTCCCAAAGGCTGGCGCCCACTCCCACCCCGGGGGCCTGCCAGGCTGGGCCCATTTGCTCAGCTTTGCCAGGTTCAGCGCCCACTTGAACCAACTTGCCTTCCTCCGGGCCCGGCCCTGGGAAGCGGCCTGAAGCACGTGAGAGTGAGCGGGGCTTCTCGCAGCCCAGCTCCCCTGGGGAGCCCAGCCCAGATAACCAGGGGTGCCTGGAGGGAGAGCAGCCCCAGCGGGGTGCACAGGGAAGGACAGAGAGGGTCAAAGGAGACTCCGCTCCGATCTCTAAGGTCTGTCCTGGGGGAGGGCGGAGCCGGGACCGGAACCAATGAAGGCAGACTTGGCTTGGTTTCTTGCTCCTGCAGCCACTCAGCAAGGCAGCTTTGTGAGGGAGTGAGCTCCCCGTCACTGGGGTTTCATGCAAGGCTCGGATGGCCATCTGTCAGGACAGGGCTGGGAGGTGCCAGGTGGGTTATGGACGCAGGCTTGGGGCTTTACCTGCTACCCACTGTGTGACTTTGGGGGCGCAATGGATCACCTTGAAAGCCTCTGCCTCTTCATCTATAACGAGCAGATGATTACTGTCACTTGCCAGCAATAGCCCAGCTCCCGCACTGATGCGATGGCTAAGCCCTTCCAGCTCTGAGTTTCGCTGGTGTAGCAGCATGGGCAGAACCTGGATGGGACCTGGAGACCAGCGTTCAAGGAGGGGATGAGCCTGGGCATTTCTGAGCCATGAAACGCATTCCTGGGGACAGACAGGAGCCAGAGCCACACGGGCAGACAGAGGCAGGGAGAGAAGAGGAGGCTTTGGGCCCCAGTTCCTGATGCCAGTTCTGATTTCCCGGCTGGGTGTGGGCCCACAAATTGAGGGGGGGAACAATTGAGTAAATGCCAGAAAAATGGGTTCTGTCCACTCATAGAAAGAGCACAGGGTCTCCAGCATCGGTCCCAACAGCCTCCATGGGCATGGGCTGCTCTGGGTCCACACCAGCCGTCTGGGACCGGCTCACTGTCTCATTTCATGATTTTCCCCTCTGCTTCTGGCTGCAAACCACCGTCAACGATGAGATGATGCTTTGCATGGGGAGGGGAGCTGCTTAGAAAGCCCCCCAGGCTGGGGCAGATGAGAGATAGGGAACCAGCTGTCCAGACTTCTGGGGGGGGGTGGGGGGGCGATGAGCTAAGAACAGACTAGCGGGCTGGGGGGACGAGGGACACACTTGCAGCCTTCCAGCATCCTGGCCCCAGCAGGCCCTCCTGTGCCCCACCCTATCCTCACCTATCCCTGAGGCACCCCCTTTATGAGAACGACTTCCAGCAGAATGGCGGGGGTGAGGATGTGGCCCCCAGGATCGGTCCATGTGTGTGAGACAGGAGGCGGAGCCTCTGGTCCCTGACTGGCCTTGTCCCATCAGGCGGCAGAACTGCCTGCCAGCGGCAGACCTGCGAGTGTGACAAGACAGCTGCACTCTGCTTTCGCAAACACCTGGGCACCTACAACCGCAAATACGCCCATTACCCCAACAAGCTGTGCACAGGACCCACCCCGCCCTGCTAAGGCTGAGCCCCATCTCCTCCCTGTGGCCTTCCGAGGCCCCCAACTCCAGGCCTGGGGAACACTGGTACCAAAGGCTGTCCTTCTGGAAAATGTCTTTCCTGCAAACCCATTCCTCCCTGAAAATGCCCAGACTGTGACCTGGACCATCGCGGGCCTCCCAGGCCACATACCCCTTAGGAAGAGCCACACCCTGGACCCTTCAGCCGAGGAGACTCTGTAACCCACCCCTGGAATCTCAGATCCCTCCTCCGAATAAGTGAATAATGTTTCCCATAATTCTAATGGTCTCTGGTTCTCAGATTCTGTCACTGATTAATCTACAGTTTCACTCACTCACTCATTCATTCACTCCATGTGAGCACCTCCAATGCGCCGGCCACAAGCTGAGCACCAGGACACAGCAGACACAGGTCCGACCTGGGTGGCCTCTGCCTGAGATTCCAACATTCTGTCCTTTTGATTTTCCATGATAGTAAGTTTTTGGTGATCCTTTTTCTAATATTCTATGATCTTATGCAAGACAATAATGGCAACCTCTGGCCATGTGGGATGTAGAAGCATGAAAAATACCAACCTAAAAATACTGTCCCTATTATGCCGGAGAGCTTCATTCAAATCCCTCCCACTAGCAGACAGGCTAAGAGTGAAAAAGCAGCTCTCGAATCATCTTACTGAAATTCCTCTTTTGACACACGGGCATCCAGGGGCCAGAGAGGGGAGGTTCTAGCTGAGGGGTCCTCACTTCCAGGCCAATGAACCTTCACTTCTTCCTGGGTTGGAATCAGCCACTGATACGTAACCCTCTGGTTGTCATCTTGGACAGACCAGAGTGCCTTGACCCAGTCGGGCTCCTTAGCGAAAGGGAGGGGGAAGAAAAGATGTGAACATCGTGGGGCTGACTCTGGCACATGAAGAATTTAATGCATTGATGGAGTCCCACCAGGTAGCAGTCAGCCTGTCCTGGCAGCGGTGGGCTTTGGCAGATTCTACTCCTTGATATGGATAGGTCTCCACTATCTATAACGTGCTGATAAACTCTTCCGGGATTGGGGTGAGCCCATTCAATGGGATGAAGGATGTAGAAAGGCATTTCACAGGGCAAAGCTCACAGTAGACACGCGATAAAGTGAGGAAATCAAAGGATGGTTGTCATAAACTTTAAAAGGTGATGAAGTTCTGTGCTAGCAAAAGGAGGGGGCCAGGTGTGCGGGCTTTGCTCAGTAAAGAACCACCAGAAGGCCAGGTGATAGCGCGAAAAATGGATTGCCTGGGAAAGAGGAGCCGCATTTGCTGGGAAAAGTGGTCCTGAGGCGCCCTCTGGTGGCCATTTTATTCAGGCTACTAGAAAGAAACCTAGATTTGCTTTGACCTTCAATTTTCCTTCATAGGAATGGGGGCGAAGTGTGCTTCTGAGCTAGTGAAATCATTCCCCTTGCATTTTCAATAATAAACATGCTAAGAAATAACCTAGTAAGCCCTTACAACCCTCTGAGAATGATGGTGCTGCTGCATAAATGAGAAACTTGGGAAGAAGAAACTGACTTGGGAGAGAGGGCGGACTATGTTCCAGGTGGGATGGGTTTCAGGTAGCACCAGGGCGAGGACCTGGTGATCTGGCAGCTGTGTAGCCTTCCAGCGAGGTGAAAACGGAACTTGAGAACAAGACTTCAGTACACCTGTTGTGACCTTCTGACCACAGAACAGGTCATCCCTGTGCGTTCCCAGACATCAATAAATGTTTGGTGAATAATCAATGGATTTGTGTAAATTCTGTGTTTGTGCATGTGTATGTCCATAGTACACGCACTTGATTTCCTGCTGCAGACTTGTAGAAAGGACTGAAAAAAATGAAACAGAACCTTGAACTTGAGGGCAGAGGGTCCAGGGACAGACCTACTGCTCTGCCATTCAGCAGTAATGCATCTGTTCTTGAGCTCCACGGCTCAGTGTGGCCCATGACAGCAGCAGCAGCAGCAGCGTCAGGCTTGTTAGAAAAGCAGGCTCTCAGACCTGACCCCGGACCCACGGAGTCAGAATCTATAGGTTAACAGGACCCCCCGGGTACCTCGTGAACACGCTAAAATCTAAAAAGCACTGGCATATGGACACCCCCCCACCCCAGCTTCCAAATTTGTAGAAGAATGACATTTCCCTGGCAGGCTCATTGTGGCAAGGCTTAAATAAGGTAGCGTGTGTGAAAGTGCACAAAATAGTGCCTTGTGCATACTAAGCATTCATGTTCTATGAATGAATGAATGTCCTAGTAACAGTATTAGCTAACATCTATTAGGCATGTGGCATTTACTAGGCACTGTTCTCAGTATTTTTTAATTCAATGAAAGAAAGAGAGGACAGGAGGAGGGAAGGGGGAAGGAAAGGAAGGGAGGGAGGCATACAGGGGCTGTATCAATGCTGGAGAAGGGACTTTGTTGCCTAACTATATCATAGCTGGCCTCTCCTATTTTGATAACGGGATTTGGATTGGTTTTGCTTTTTCTCCCATTTAGCCCCCTAATAAAAGCTATTAACAAAGTACTCGGATAAATATCTTGCCGAGTAAATGATTAGAAATCACACTGGCATTCCCGAGTTAACTAGAGTTCGACCATGGTTTCGTGGACACTCGTCTGCTGCTTTGGGGTTCTCTGCGGAGTCACTGCTGGAGAACTGAATACTGTATTAAAGTTCTCTCCCCTTCAGTGAGCTTTCCTACAAACTATGCTCCGGCTCCGTGCTGACTGCAGAGACAGGGCCAAGCCAGATGTGTCCAACCAGCAGACAGACACCCGCAGTGGTCCCCGCAGCTCAGGTTGGAGTTCCAGAACCAAAGGCTCTTTAGCCCTCCATGCTCCCTCCAGTCACCCATGCCACCTTCACCTTCCCACAGCGTGACATGCATCACGTCTCTGCTCTGTCCCCAAACCATCACCAGCTCCCTGCTGCCCGCCAATCCCTGTCACTCAAGCTTGGCAGCGCCTGCTTTTCCTGCCTTGTTTGCCCAGCTGTTTCTCTGTGTTCCTCATCGTACCCCAAACGTCCCGCTGCCTTCCTGCCTTCACACCTCCGTGCAATAGCTTCCTTCCGCCTAGAGGCTTCCCTGTCCACCGGCTCCTTGTCGCCACGTTGAAATCCACGTGGGGTAAGGCACATCTCAAATGCCACCTTTTCCATAATGCTCTTCCACCTGGAGCAGGTTTCGCCCTCCTCTGAACTGCTGAGCAATATGTTACTTCCCTGTTATTTGGGTCCCCGTTTTGGCCCTGGGTTCAAATTCATGACCTTGGACAAGTTATTCATTCCCTTGTGTGTAAAATGGGGATAGAACCATCAGCCTACAGTACGGTTGTTAAGGTTTAAATGAGACTTGTTCAAAGTTCCTGGAGCATTCTAGAAGTTCCATCTAGGCTAGGTCACTTGACTTATTTTTGCCTCCCCTATTGTATCTATCACACAATAAAGGCTAAAAATGTATCTGTCCCATTGAATGAATCCATGGACACCTAATTGGGATTATTTTAGGGAAGTGGCATCACACAGATGGTAACTGATTTGTCTGAATAGCCCCTTGGCTCACTACTCTGAGTGCTCACTTCTCTTAAGTGGACACGTTTGAAAATCACTAACCTTGCGTGTCCTGAGCTGACATCCCTGAAAGGCAGAGGCAAAACCGGCTGGGGAGAGCACACAGCATTTTTCTTGGGGGGCTTCTACCCATGACGTGTGCCAAGGTCAAAAGGCTCACATGAGCCAACTCCTGACGATGAAACGCAATCAGGATGCACTCAGTATGCCTGACCTTTGGAATTTGCTCAGCGAGAAAAGCATCCGTCTTCCAGCAACAAAAGGCACGTGACTGCCGTTTTGTAGCTCAGTCTCTCTCTAAACGAATTGCATGACCTCAATCTTGTCCTCAATATGTGCAACAGCCCACTCTAGGGCTGTGTTTGCGCTGGTCCTTCAGTCCAAAATGCCTTTGCTCCCTATTTCCACATCCTGCCTCCCCTCCCATGCCTAGTCCCGATGTCGCTTCTGCCCCCGGCCTTCCTTGAGGTCCCTTCTGAATGCACAGTGTTCATATCAGTACCTCCTCTGGGGCACATGTTCTCTCCACTTTCACTCTGGGACTGGATGCAGTTGAGGTCCACCTCTGATTCAATGCCCAGAAAAAAGAACCCATACATAGTACAGGTTCAGTAAACATGGGGAGATTCCTAGATGTCTGGATGGGTGAATAAACCAAATAAAAATGGAGTCCTTGAGACGCCCAAGTCCCTCAGCCATAGGGAGGCCCAGATAAGTTTCTCCAAAGTGGCAAACTTTGCCTTCTACAAAGCCTGAGCCGATGAAGTGGCAGGATTGGTCTTGACCCTTTACAGCCAGAACAGTGCTAAGTGCCTGCCCCGCGATGTTCAGGAGTGCCCCAGCCAGGCCATCCTGGAGCAGGGCATTTTCTGACACACCTTGATTGCGCCTCCAGGCGCGCGCGCACATCCCTGCATTAGTGGGAAGGGCCCTGTGGTGTCGGGTGAACGGGTAACTCTAAACCTGGATTCCGCCTTTCTCCTAGGCAACCACGAGCTGTTACAGAGACATTCTCAGCCCCCCAGCCCCACCCGCCATAGGACATTTCAGACAGGACATTTCAATCTTTGGCTTCATAAATCCTCACTCACCTGGAGTCAGCAATGCTGAAGCCTAGAGGACAATATAAATACTAACCCTTGTGCTGATTGTCCCTTTCTTGGCCTGAGAATATTCCTGTGTCCTTCTGGACACCCGATCTCACAGACTTAGAGCTCACCCCAGCCTGGCCCGGCCCGAAGCCCCCCGCCCCAGCTTAATCATTGGAGAGAATTAAGGGGGCCACCGAAGTCGTCTCAGGCAGGATCTTTCAGCAAGGACCTCAGTAGGGTTTACAGGGTCCAGAATCTGGGCCCCACGTGCTTGGGAACTGGTTAACATGTGTGCACCGAGGTCTTGGTTATAGAACAAGGCGAAAATCACACAAGGGGCTGAAAACGAACCTCCTCTGGTACTAATACTTTTTGTTATCTGAGTGTCACCGAGCCAGTTCAAGGGCTACTTGATGAGGACAAAATTAGGAGAGCAGGAGTCTCGAGTTGCAAAGCCAAGGCGAGGCCAGGTGAAACCAGCCTTGACCTCAGGGTTGACCAGAGGCCTGGGGTGGGCGGGGCCAGGCCTCCCCTTTCCTTTCTCAGGGCCTCTTCCAGCTGAGTCACTGCTGCCCCTGTGTGTCTGGCAGAGTGTGCCCGCGCCCCGCCCCCCCCAGAATGGGGTCAAACTCTCAGTTCCCGAGAAAGCCCAAGGTGGCAGCCACAGACAGCTGCTCCCTATTTCACCGCTCCAAATGATCAGAGATGATCTTGGACATCAAGCAGGAATCCCAAGTGTCCAGCCCTTCAGGGCAGCCCTGCCAGTGCACACTCACCTGCACTAACACTCCAATCCGCTCTTTTGAGCTCAGCGAGATCCAAATGCCCGTGCGCCGAGACACCACTCAGTGAGAACACACACCTTCCGCGCAAGGTCTCTGAGAAGGACACCTCGCAGGAAGCGCTCTCCGACTCCTGCACTCCGACAGTGGGCGGTCAGAGAGGCGCAAAGAGCTTGCAACTCTGTCTTTAAACTAGAATTTATTGGTATACAATAAATTTTTCATAGATAAAGTGGCACATCTTTGCAGCTTCTATTGCACCAAGTATTGAAGATTAAAAACACAATGAAAGAAACATTTGGTTTTGAAAACACTGCAAATAGCCAAGTACAGTACTTTGGTAAATAAAAAATAAAACAGTTCGGATTAAAACAATCTGTGGAAAGAAACAGCCTAGAGGAAATGGACTGTGGACACCAGACAATGGTCACATTTCTCCTGTCGAGCTCCTGGATAAGGCAAGGCTTGCTAAGTCTATGGGTCATGACCCCACGGAGGTCTTACATTTATCTCCAGACTGAAGCTAGAACAAGTATAGTGCAATTCGAAAAGAAAGAAGGTTCCTGAGCCTGCGAAGCCCGCGTGCTCCACAGACACACGCCCTCCTTCGCGAAGGAGACTGGCGCCCACCAGCACGTCGACCTCAGGAAGAGGAACATGGAGGTTTAAGGTCCTGGCTCTTTTCTTCTCCCTGAGCTCAGTGCTGGTGGCAAATGCTGGAAGGGTGGCATCTGGGGGAAATGGACAGGGAGAACAGGAAGACGTGAATAGCCCCATTCCAGCGCTCCTCGTGTTTTGGCCGAGGGACCCGCCAGGCTGAGGCCTGCGACAGAGCTCACATGCTTGCCGCAGACGGCTGGCCACAGTGGCCCGCGGGACGCAGGCCCCAGAGGCTCTGTCCAGAGATCACTGGCTTCCCGGCCCACCAGCCTAGGGAGCGGAAGAAACTCTGCGTCCTGGGTGTGCTCTGCTTAAACAAAGTCACCGTGCAGAAGTGCGTGCTTTTAGAGAAATGCATTCTTTACCGGTACCTCCCTCTTCTCAAGTTACTTTGCAAGGATGCTAAACATTTTAATTGAGCTACAAAGTAGTCTGAACAAGGATAGAGAGGAAGACTCTAGGAAGTAACCCCTTAGAGGAAATGGTCAAGAAGAGCCTAAGGGTTTCCCAGGGATTTTACCTGGGACAGGGCCGGGCGGGCCGGGCGCCCAGCTCTCCCCTGGGGCCCGGCTCCGCGGCGCGCTCGGGGGGCCTGCGCTGCGCAGGTGCTCTGTGAGTGGCGCTCACTTTCCCCACTCAAACTGGTTGTCCACGTGCCCTGATAGGAGACAGCGGAAGATGTGCTATAGTTTAAAAGTGCCATCTAGGTGTCTAACTCAACACCAGTGGAAAAACACATCTGCTTTAGGGTCAGGAGAGCACACCCTGGACACAGCGCCTCAACTGTCTCACCCGGAACAACTGTCGGGAGGCCCTGGAGCTTCAGCGACACCTGCTCCGGAGGCCGAGATGGCTGAAACCGCGGATCGTGAAGATGACGGGACAGAAAGACTGCGCCCGACTGGGAGTCTAACGGTCTGCTGCGGAGCCTTGAGGTAAAGAGGTTAAGAGCTATGCACCCACCCAAGACAGGGCCCAGAGGGGGCCCCAGGCATGACGGCCAAACCCGGCAGCTGTGCCCGCCCTGCCCGCAAGGGCCCTGTGGCCAGCGTGACTCAGTCAGCCCTGACGAGGAATCCCAGTTCCCTTCCGCCGGCCCAGTGGCCGAGCGGACTGTTCCACGGAGGAAAGCTGATAGCCCTGCGTTAACCCAGTGCAGCCCAGGCGGAGTCTAGTTTCTCAGCAGGGGAGAAACTGCACACGGATGACAGGGGCTCGACAGGGGGCCGATCCACGCCGGGTGCACCCGACAGCCCCTGCTGCACACGGGGGCAGCTCTGCCCTGCTTGGTGCGGCCTCCCCCCGCCCGCCCGCCGCCATCTCGCTTCACGCTGTCAGAGCCCCCGGGGAGCAGGCACTGTAAGTCGCCCGTGCAAAGGCTCCCTCGAAGCCCGGCGCTAAGCACCCCGTGAGGGAGGTCCCGCCTCGCAGGGCCTCAGATCTAAAATGGGTTTGGAAGTGTCTTCAGAGCTTGGAAAACAAACTCCAGGCCAGCTCAACTAACATTTAAGATACTTCTTTCTGCCACAATTCCTCAACCAGTACTGAAAGTGTACGTTCATATCGTTGAAAAATTACATATGCACGTACGTTCCCTCTCTCTAGTGTCTCCTGGTGACAACGCTATTACCTAGAAGTTGTGGATCTAAGTTGTTTTAATACATCTATCTCTCTAGTACAAAGCTGTTGCCACTACAATTTTATTTGTTTTGACTTTTAAAAATGTTTTTTTTTAATTCGTAAAACCTTTATGGACAGTTTATAAGACTAGTAAGCAGCTACGGATCACTGCCCCGTCCCTTTCTCCTGGCCTCAGGGAAAGCTGCCAAGAAACCCCATTTAACAGCGGAGACGTAACAGAAGCTAAAAAAGACCCACCTCCTACCAGGGAGCAGTGAGTGACTGACAGCAGCCATTCAGGACTGAACACAGTCTCCCTTCTGGCTGCCCATAAAGGGATTTTCAAGTGACTATGAAGGCAACTAAGTATACAGATTCCATCCACCTCATTCTTCAGTGAAGCTGAGGCGGTGAAGTCTGAATTCAAACCCTTAGCTAGAAGATGTCACTAAAGTAGGATACGTTTACCCCATCCCTAATAATTAACATACTGAACAGACTAATATAACTGGAAAGCTATAAAAGAGCAATAAAAGAAAATTACTGAAGCCATTTGATTAGTTTTTAAAACCGCTGTTACTCTACCCGAGAGAGGCTGGGGCCTGTCATCAGAATTAGGTAATCTATAAATAAATGTGCCCCATATTCTTTTTTAACTTTTTAGCAGCTTCTAAAACTTCTAAAACCCACTAGGGCCCAAGGCCACCTTCATTAACAAAGTAAATAAAGCAATCCGACCACTTCTGACAAAGAGCCTCCCTTAGGCTACTTTTAACTCCTGATTCTGCTGAATTCCTGGCACACAATCTTCATCTGAGACTCTGGTCTCCTGCACTCTCATAGTTCAAAACAGGCAAGAATGAACATTCATTCAAAAAAGCTCAGCCCGAGTTAGGGATGTGTCCAGAGCTGAAAGCCCTGACGTCACGCCCGTGAAAACAGTGAGGCGGTGGAGATCCCTCACTTGTCTGGACTGAGCTCTAGAGCCTCAAACTCTGGGCTCGGCACGGTGCAGGGAGAGAAGGCTGTGCAGTGTCTCAACCTGCTGACTTGGGCAACGCACTGTGCCAGGAAGATGCCCAAACTACAATGTCCTGGGAGTGACTGCTAGAGGAGGCTCATGCTCCCACCCCAAAAAGTCACCAAAGGAAAAAAAAGCAAAAAATTAAAACACATCATTAAATCGAAGAAAGCAAATCGCCTATCGACAGACAATTCAATAAATCCAGGGCCAGCCCAGACATAGCATGTCTACACCTGTCGATACCTTTTCATAGCTTTCTCTTCACCTCAAACTTTGAAATCTGAGGTGGCAGAGGTAACCGTTTACCTTTTCATGGGCATAACTTATCTGTCTAAATATTGAGTCCACTTCAGACATCACAGTTTTAAAGTTCACATCCACCTAACTCAGTGTGAGGAATGACCTACCTCCACGGCCCAAATCTGTCTATTTCAGAACTGCAGAGTCACTCACAGTCCTCAGCCAAGGCCCATTCTCTGCCCTGCTGGTCTAACCTGACTCCCTAACAATTCGTGGTGGGCACTAGAGAGTTTTTCCAGCATCAGAATCCCAAGTAGGGTTTAAATAAAGAGAAATAAATGCAGCATTGTAATGGTTCATTTTCACAACACACACACAAAAATTTAGCAACAGGTCAGGTTACCTCTTATTTCCCCAAAGGCATCTAAGTCTAGAAAAGTAAGGAAGAAAATAGTTACTTACAATGTGAAGACAAACCACCTTAGATATACTCTTCCCGACATCCCCCCTACAAAATCAAGTAACTTCAGCCTCTTCCTAGGCCAACACTCAAGAACAGCCTCGATTTCTCCTGCTACAACTCCCACACTACCAGAATCCCGAACTCTGCCGTAAGCAGTCACATGCCACCTTCCCATCGTCCAAACACAAGCACCAAAACTTCAACAACACTACCGACTCTCCAGCAAAGCCCAGGCCTCATTAACAGGCAGGCGCACAAATCATATGGCTTGAGTGTAAACAAACGGACAGCACCTGCACCCCACCTGAAACGGCAGCAGGGTCCGGAGGGAGAGGAACAGGGTTCGGAGTCCCGCCCCCACTGCAGGCCACAGCCGCCACCTCACAGTGGGGTGGGAGAGCGGAAAACATTTCCTGAAGTAATTTCTGACTAATGTGGGTTAAGAGAAAGTTAAACCTAAACATGTTCCTGAGTTGGAGATCGTTTACAGACTATCTTGTATACTACTGTATCTGGTCAAAAATGAAGAACAAAGGAAATGTGTCATTCTGAATCTCCAGCAAGTAATCTAAACTACTTCATGAACAATTACAGCAAAACTCACCCCAAAGCTTAAGGAAAGATCCCAGGGCCACTGGACTCTGATTTTCAGAATTTTTAGAGCGAATGGTGCCACACCTAAGAGGTTTTTACTGACCTAGCTATCCACCCGAAAACTCAACATTTTTATTACAGAACACAAATGGCTTCACTGAACCTTCATAAAATGAAACACATCACTAACAAAACTTGGAACACAACAGGGGCGACGGAAGGACACGACTCAGTGTGAGCCCCCATGGGGCTCTGCGGCTGCTGCGAAGCACAGCCTCCCTGGGGAGCCCCGGCCCAGCACGGCCTCTCCGCCCGCTTCCCGCAATGCCCAGCCGGCCAGCGTGAGTCAGATGTTGAGAGCAGCAAAGGTCTTCACCAAGGTGACCTGCGCATTCGCCTCGGCTTCGCTCCTGTTGTTGTCCCTGTGGCCACTCCTGCTCTCCAGGGCTTTGTGACGGTGCCTCTCCTCCTGTCGTTTCTTTTTCTCCAGGCGCTGCTGCTCTCTCCGCTGCCTGCTGGTGACCTGGAAGAGAAGACAGCGGGGTGAGGCGCCGCTCGCTGACTCCGGCCGCGCCCGCTGAAGGGGGTGCGGGGCTGACGGTGGCGCAGGGCACAGGCCGCCCTGCAACGAGAACAGGACAGAGAAACCCCGCCAAACAGAGCACACACAATGTAGTTTCCATTACTGCTCAAATTTCCATTTAAATTACATAAATTACGTGTACGCATGGGGGGACGGTGCAGCGAGTGGGATGTCAACCCTTCTGGGAAGCACTTGGCAATGTACGAGAAAGCCTTAAAAAAATTCAAATATCCATGCCCTTTAACCTGTCACGTCCTCTTCTGGGACTTTAGCCAAGAAACTAGCGCAAAATACAGATTTATATAAATAAATGATGCAGGTGCTCACTGAAGATGATGATATTTATTGAAATATGGGACTATTTAGTCCTGGCCAGGTGGCTCAGTTGGCTGGAGCATCATTCCACAAACCAAGAGGTTGCAGGTGTGGTCCCCACTTGGGGCGTATATGGGAGGCAACTGATCGATGGTTCTCTCTCACATTTATATTCCTCTCTTTCTTTCTCCCTTCCTGTCGCTCTAAAATCTCTTTTTTAAAAATGGGACTTTATAGCGTGAATTAACACGGAAAGCAGCCGTACCCACAGGTGAGGAAGGATGACGCACGTGTACACACAGAGTACAACTTCCGTGTGTGCTTCCTTCCACTCACCCCTGGGGACGCCACAGAGCACAAGGGAGGTCTTTGTTCTGCTTCCTGCTAACCTTTATGCGCTCCCCATATTTTCTACAACTTCTACTTTATAAATCAAAAGAAAATTATGCATCAAAATGAGCCCCAAGGTCCCACCACTGCCGAGTCACAGCAGCCCACCACTCGCCCTTGCAGCCCCATCTTCCATACCTTTGGGAGCTGGTTTTTATTGGCTTTGCTCTCTTCACTAGGGCTGGCCCGCACCTTATTGTTGTCAGTCCTGACTTCATTTAAGCCCTGATTTCCAAAGATCCTGGTGCCACTGCCACCCTCCTCCCATAAAGGACCACTCTGCTTCAGCACTCGGCCACTGGACTCAAGGTTCTCCTCTGCATCTTCCAAAGAAAGATATTTTATTAAAATTGAGAACCAAAGATGGTTACACAAGTCAATTCCTGTTAAATGACGCCAAAATTACCTTGGTCCCTAGTTCGCTCTCATCTGGAGAGTAAGTTTCCTTGAGGCAAATTCTAGTATCAAGTCAATACAGCAGGGCACATAGGGGAAAAATACTGGTAAAATTTGGGAATTTATAAGTAACCTGTTGACCAGCCTCATCATCACCTTCCCACCAGAGAGTGTCTTGTTTAGACAAACCACTTTTCAACATGAATATTTAGGGGGAAATCTTTCATTTGCACCCCAAAACCAGAAAAAGAAACAAGCTGTAAAGCTGTGCTATACAGTACAGTAGACACTAGTTACATAGGACTAGTTAAAGTTAAATAAAATGTAAATTGTAGTTCCTCAGCCTCAGGTACATGTCAAGTACACAACATACCAGGCAGCACAGGTACTGGACAGGGTTGCTTTAAAGTCACAAAGACCAAGTTATTTATTGCTTTCTAGGAAGGCACAGCAAATATATAAAGTACATAATAAAATACTCCGTAACATAGAAAATAATAATGCCAGGAACAGTATCTGGTACATAATATCTGGCAATAAATATTGAAATCATTTTAAATAAATGACCTGAGAAAACAGTGAAGACATCACATCTTCTTTCCTTCCTCTGTGTCACAAAATTAAACTCAGTTCAAGTAAAAATAATTCTGAATTGTTACCAGTTGATAGATGTTAGTAATCTAAATATTTCCATTGGAACGATAAGGTATTTTTCTCTCCATTCAATTTAGTCATCATTTTGATTTTAAAAAGAAATCTTATTTCTAAAAAGATAAGTCTCCCCTGACACTCTCCAAGCCTCCACATCTGGGTTGGGGGACCCTCCCACACACTCCCCAAGCCCCCACGCCCGCAGCTGCATCACGCACCACTGCGCCCGCTCACACGCCGGTCCCCACCACCAAGACACGCCCTGTGGCAGGGCTAGAACCTAGGGAATGGCCTGCACAGGAAGTGCTCAATAAATGAGCTAAATGAATAAATAAAAGGACAGTATAATTACCACCTGCGACTTGATTAAAAATAAATATTTGGAAAATTACCAATACAATCATTTTGAAAGCTTATAAATATTAATCATGGACTTACTATTTCTTTTCCCCTGGTTCATCTGAAGCATGGTAATTATTGCAGATTCAATATTATAATTTTCAGCTTCCAGGTTCTGGACTATCAAATTAAAATCCTATCCAAGAAACAAAGAAACACTTCAAGACTCTGGAAATACTTTTCTACCTCTTTCTACTGCCACAATTTGATAAACAAAATGATGTAATAGTGAGAATTGAGACAAAGTTTCAAGATCTTTTCCATTTAGAAAATGATGGTTTTCCATGAGGTTGGTCACCTGAAAAACCAGTGAATATAAATAAATTCCCTTTATAAAATACTTTTACTTGTACAAACACGAATCAGAAAAAAAAAATAAATCCACATGCTTCCTTGGGATTTTGAGCAGTATTGGGTTAAATCTAGCACACAAGAGAGAAGTGAATAAACAGCTCTCACTAAGCTGTATCACACAGCCTCATCAGATTCCAAATATCATGGACCTATCTTGGCCAGGAGACGCTGGCACGGTGGACGAGGCACAGCAACGCTTGCTTATGAACCAGGGCTACTGTGGGACAGAAATACTAACTGAACAGCCAGTGGCGCTGCAAACTTTCTGGACAGCATCTTCCACTTCATCTTGCAGGTCATCTTCAAAGTCAACTCCCTTTGTCTTGATCTTTTCTCTCTTATTTGATTCATCTTGATGAAGTATCTGAAACTAAAAGAAATATTACGAGTAATCATCATAGAACTCTTGCAAACTATGTTCAGAATCTTCAACTAAGGAAGACACTCTAATCTCAAAAACATTCAAATATATAAGGAAAAGATTCCAGAAACAATCTTAAGAGCTAGGACAAGGTTTAATTTCATCCAGGTTCTGATATTCCAGTCCACAACAGAAGTATCAGAGAGAAATGCCCAAGATACGGGATCAACTGTTCAGTAAGAACGGCATTAGAACACCGATGGTCTGTAGATACCTACACTTTGGCCATGGCTGCTCACTCAGACACGTATTTGTCTCAGCTGATTTCTGGAGGTGTGAGCTTAGTAACAGAGAAAATCCTCTACACCAGCACCTGACAAGCTCTGTGTCAGGACAGCTCGTCCTGAAGAAAGTTACACACACCTCTCTGGTCCCCTAGGTCCTATGAGCTATGATGTGCTGAAGTTCCTGTCCCAACTGGACAGTCACAAGTGAGCATGACTACTCTAACCTCACATGCATATCACCTCACTCAAGGGAATCTGTCCATCCAAATTCTGAACCACAAAGAGCAGCTCACTTAGAATCCGTTGTGCCTTTATCAAGAAAAACTAAACCCTATGCCTACATCAGAAAAGCTAAAATCATCCATCTGTAGCTGCCTAATCACCTTGTCCTTCTGCTTGCTATTAATGCAGAGAAAAGGGGAATGGGTGAGGCCATTTCAATCTTATGCATGTAAAAGCGTAAGTGGAATCCAGCAATGTGCTGTATTCAAGTGTTAATAAAAAGCAACCCATTATAAAACTATATTCTAACAATTTGGCGATGAGTATCAAGAGTCTCTGAAATTTATCCAAAGAAAATAAAGTCAAGTATAGAAAGGATTTACATGAAAGTGCTCATCACATTGCTACTAACAGTGGTGAGTAACTGGAAACAAGCTAATGGTTTCATGGCGTGGGTAATGTTAAATAACCATGATGCTTCATTCCCACTAAAGCAAGGACCACAATAAGGACTTTCACTACTACCATTATTATTTCTCAATGTTTCAGAGGCAACAGTCAATGCAATTAACACCCCAAAAATTAAAGTATAAAATTAAAAAGGAAGAAGAAAAGTTACCATTATTGGCAGATACTAATTCTATACCTAGAAAAAAATACTACAAACAGGAAGGATTCTGGCAAATCATATATTCAATAAGAACCTAACATCCAGAATATATGAAGAACTCTTACAACTTAACAACAACAAAAGCACAAACAACCCAATTAAATCACCAGCAAAGGACTTGACATTTCTCCAAAGATACAAATGGCCAAGAAACACATGAAAAGATGCTCAACATCATTAGTCACTATGGAAATGCAAAGCAAAACCACAAGATACCACTTCACAACTAGCAGGATGGCCATAGTTTTAAAAATAAAGAAAAATAACAAGTATTAGGAGAGATGCAGAGAAAGTGGAGCCCTCAATACGTTGCTGGTGGGAATGTAAATTGGTGCAGCAACTGTGGAAAACGGTGTCGCAGCTCCTCAAAATGTTAAACACAGAATTACCATATTACCCAGCAATTCCACTCCTAGGTGTGAACTGAAAAGACTGAAAACAGGCACTCAAACAGTCTTACACACAACATTCACAGAAGTGCTATTTACAATAGCTAGAAGGTAGACACAACCCAAATGCCCATCAACAAATAAACGCAGCTGAACGAAATGTGGTGTGCCCACACCGTGAAATATTATTCAGCCTGGAAAAGGAAGGAGCAAGGCGGTGACATGAGCCACAACATGGATGAACCTCGAAAACTGCACGGCCACCTATTGTGTGATTCCATTTACATGAAATCCAGAGCCGGTCGGGGTGGCTGGAGGACGCAGGAAACGGGGAGCGTCTGCTGAACGGTGTGGGGTTTCCTTCTGCGATGACGCAAGTGTTCCGGAGCTGGGTGAAATGCTTTCGCGGCTCTGTGCATACACTAAGGTGCCACTGAACTGGATACTTTAAAATGGTTAATTTTATGGTATGTGCCTTTTTCATCAATTTAAAAACAAAAGAGAATCCCATAGGATAGCTGGGTATGTATATAATTAAAATTTCATTAATAACCCTCATATATACATATGATAATCAGCTAGAAAATATAAAGGGGAAAGAAGATCCTTTCCTTACGATAGGAATAGAAAAGACAAAACACCTAAGAATAAACTCAGCAAAAAGTGGGCAAAATCTATATAAAGAAAAGGCTTCCAAAATAGTCAATTAAATAAAGTTCACTGGGTTCTTGGCTAGGAAGATTCAACACCACAAAGATGTCAATTTTTCCTTAAGTTAATCTATGAGTTTAATGAAACACCAATAAAAATAAGTATGAATTGGACTTCTTTTAATTAGATAAGAAAATTTATCTAACAATCATAATACATAAAATGAAAAATACAGAAAATTACAAAAAAAGTAATGATGAGTGAAAAGTTCTACCAGATTTTAAAATACACTCTTACAACAATAATTAAAACAACAAACACATTAGCACATGAGCAGAGAAACCAGTGGAACAGACCCAAATGTCTAAAAATAGAGCCAGGCACATCTGGGACTTCAGTATATGGAAAAAAAGTGACACTTTAAATCAGTGAAGATGTATAAATAATAAACGGTTTGGGTACAACAAGATAACCACAAGATAAAATATAAAGTTGGATCCATACCATCACACCTTTATATGAATATAAATCTCAAATAAAGACAAAATTTAATTTAAAAAAATGAAACCATAAAAGTACTACAGTAAACTAAAGGCAAATTCTTCTTAACCTCAGAGTAGGAAACACATCCCTAATTACAACCCAAAACCACAAACACACATCAGACAACTTGATAAATTTAGCCCCCTAAGAGTCTAAAATTCCTTCATAGCAAGTACCAAAGAAAAGAGAATAAAAGGGTAAGTGAAAATATATTTGCAACTCATACCACAGAGAGAGGCTAATTTTCCTATAAAGACCTCCAAAAAAATCATTAAGAAAACTTAATAGGAAAAATATTGGCAAAGAAAATGAATACTCACAAAAAAGGAAATACAAATAGGTCTTAAGCACAGGAAAAGATTGCATAAACTCACTTGTAAGAGAAATACAAATTTTAAAGTGTTAAGAAAGCAATTTTTCCCTACCACTGACAAAGATGAAAAACAATCTGATCCCTTGCTCTGCTGGCAGAGGCACAAGAAGAGATACACACACAACGGGGAGCACGAGCCGGTAACACGGCATCGGAGAGCAGCTCGGCAAAGGCCGTGAAAATCACAGGTGCACGTACCCTCTGGCACAGTAAGGACCCTCCAGGAACTTACCCCACAGGTACACTCACACATGTGTGAAAAGATTCATGTTGTTTATAAAAAGAGAAGTTTGAAAACCTCCCAAGAGTCGGTCAATAGGGGGCTGGTCAGACGCATTGTAACGTCTCCATACTGAGTACTATGCCGCTATTAAAAACTGGAATATGTGCATGTATACACATATCTGCTTGATATATAAATATCTCTAGATTTTATGATACACTGTTAACACTGGGTGCATCCAGGGAGGGGGACAAGGATGGGAACTGACTTTCACTATAACCTTGTTACACATTTTAAATTCTGCCCTGTGGGCAAATATTACCTACTCAAAAAATAATTTTTTAGGTATTTTTTAAATTACAAAAAAAGGTGTAATAACACGAGAAAAAGTTTATTCAATAATGTTAATTTTTGAAAAGCAGAAAACAAAGCTATATAAATACCAAAAAAAACAAAAATTGCATCCTGCCAGTTGATTTTTGTGTACTTTTTATCTTCTTCTTTACTTGTTTTATAGTTTCCAAACTTTAGATATAAAGCATGGATTAATTTTAAAACATAAAAGTAATTTTTATTTTTTATATAAATTCTATCCATGTAATCATAGCTATCAGCTATTAGGGAAAACAAAAGAATGACAAGCAATTTTCTGTGTTACTCTCACCCGAGGTAAAAAAGTGAAAAAGAAAACATCAAGCTCTGACTGGTGTGGCTCAGAGGGTTGGGCATCCGTCCCACCACAAGCTGAAAGGTCACCGGTTCTATTCCCCAGTCAAGGCACCCGCTGGGGTTGCAGGCCAGGTCCCCAGCTGGGGGCGACTGGAGGCATGCAAGAGGTAGCTAGATGTTTCTCTCCCTTTCTCCCTCCCTTACCCTCTCTCTAAAAATAAATAAATAAAACCTTTTAAAAAAAGTCAAGCCCACAGATTCTTAAAAACAAGTGTCCATAAAAACATCACTGGTTTTTGGCTCCGGGCACCCAGCTCCTGACCTGGTTCCCTCAGAGCTGAGACTACGGAAGAAAACAGAGGCCTCACTCACATCAGTCTGGAGATGGGCAGGAGCTTCTGAGTTGTCATTGATCCTCCGAACGCTGTCATAGTGCTCTCCGTACCGATAGGCGATGTGTAACTCCCGCACGCTGCTCTTATCTGTACCACGAATCTGGAAGCAAGAGAACGGAGATGCCAGCGAGGATCTGGATGGCGGCAGCTCCTGGAGAGAGAAGCTACCGGCATCGCTCAGGAAGCCCCGTCAACGGGCTCTTCATGGAATGACTGGGAACAGGACCAGGCATGTCCGGAGCGGTTCTGACTTCCCTCTCCCCGCCATCCACGCACGTATGCTTCGCTGTGCTTAGTATGGAAGAATATGGAAATTAATCCATATGAAAATGCACTTCAAAACCCCGGGGAAGATTTCAGTGACGTTAAATAGGCTCCAGTTCCAGGACTTCAGTACCTCCCTAACTGCACAGGCCCTTCCAAGAGGGAAGGCTCACAAACACACGCAGGTTTGTTGCACCTGAAGCCCTACTTTCTATGTTGCCTGTGTCTATATAGTTCACAGAAGCATATACTTTATTTGTAACCAGAAAAAATATACAGGTTTCAGTATCTCTATTGTTGTATGAGACTGCTCATTATTAATGCAAGAGTTCTTACCCATGACAGTAGCAACCAAAGCAGTTTCAATTCTTAGATTTCATAAGACACTTCACTGGGGTGGGGGGAAATGGGGGAGATCCAGTGACCAGCTCCACTATATAGCAAATACATGTATTTTAAAACATACACTTTTAATGTTTAGCAATCCATGGAAGACAATGCTATAAAAATGTACTTGAAAAAATTCTAACTTGCAGAATTATCTTCTACAACTACTTAGATTATTAAGAAACTAAAATAAAGTTATGTTATCAATGGAAGAAAAAGCAGATCATGGTTACTAGGTTGACACTGAGTGCTTCCCTGCAAAACTACGGTCATTACGCTGTATACTCCAACGGTCTGATGACTTCTGCTGAACAGTAATAATTTAATGTCAAAAAGCTGGGACAGTGAAGAAGGTAGCAGTATTCTTGGCTCAAAGACCATCCTTAGAAAGAGAACATCTCACTAAAAATGATAGCTCTCCCTGGTGTCAGTACATCCAACGCTGCCCTGAAGAGAGAAGGAACGAAGGAACGAACACACACACACACACACACACACACACACACACACACACACGTTTCCCTCCCCGTAAAATTCCTCACCAACCCACGGAGTATCTACTTTATTTTGGTGTAATTTTGTTAAGAGGACATTATGCCAGACGTAAGGGCTAGATGCTACCATTCAGCTGACGTTCTGGGAAGGCAAAGCTATGAGAGACAAATCAGATGACAGGCACTGGGGATACGGGGAGGGGGCTCGTGGCTGCAAAGGGGCACGAGGAAGCTCTTGCAGGTGACAGAAACATTTCCTATGTTGACAGTGACGGTGGTTACATGACTATATTTGTCTAAAAAAAATGTACACCTGAGAAAGGTTAGTTTTCCAACATGTTAATTATATCTCTATAAACAGAACTTTATTTTTAATGAGGAAGGGTTGTGAATAAACCACTTACAAAGGAAAATATGGGTTGGCGGTACACAAAAAGAGGGAGAAAAAGGTCTCCGTTGCCTTTATTATAATAATAATAATAATATGCAGGGATATATAAATCTGTGTCTCCATATGCATGGGCAGGTCCAAATGTGTTGGAGATGTGTTTGAAAGGTGTATAAAACCATCATGATACACATCTTCCCAGTTGCTTATGAATGTTCTTATAGCTGCGAGTATGTGGGAATGACAGGAATACACACCAAAACGTTAACAGTAATCATCTCTGGGGAGTGTGACTCTAGGCAATTTTTATTTGCCTCTATTGGCTTTTCTGAATTTTTGAATTTTTCTTCAATTCATTATATTTTACCTAATTAAAAAAAATAAAGGTCGACCTGGAGCCGCAGAGGGAGGATGACTGACAGAAACGACACGCCCAGCCCGCAGGGGCCGAGCTGCCGTGCAGGAAGCTCCGCACGCGCAAGGGGGGAGAGCGGGGGGTGGCGGCCTGTACGCGCTGTCGCCCCGCCTTGGCCCTTCCACACAGAATGTCTGGTTTGATGGAGGGAGACCAGCGTAATTTGGGGTACCGAAGCTACCTCACAGAGGGGAATGAAGGGACAACTGCGCGGCTCAACAACGTGCTCTGCCACCCTACGGCACAAACGTAACACTCGTCGTAAAATCTTGTCTGCTGTAGGAAAACCACTGGAATCATATACACAGCTGAGCCAACCGGAGAAACGGAACTGGCCATCCTAGGCCACGAAATGAATCTTGTTGTTCAGAACATCCTTTTTAGCAATGCTTATGATAGTAAATTTGGTCTCTGTTTCCCTCCACCTAAGAAACACAAACATACATGTGGGACTAGGCATACTTCAAAACTAAATTTGTATGCACTAATCCTTTACATTCTTGCTTAGACATTTTACAAAATTATTGACAGTATTTCTACATTAGGCTCTCTGCCCGCCGAAACTTCCCAATTAACTGAATGTTGAAAAATGTTTCTGGCATTTAAAGGTTTCTGAATTATAGACCAGACTCCACGTGAACTCGGCACAGGGTCATCCCAAGCCAGCACAAGCTTCCGGTCTTTGGTTAGGCTCACAGTCCAGGTCACCCTATACAGTTCAAAAGCACAGGTCACGCCTCATCACTCAGGACATCCCCAAAGCAACTTATAAAGGAGAGCTTAAGATAAACTCCTGAATAGGTGACCTACCTGCCACAATGGGGCATTGAGTTGATGAATCACCACATTCAATTGATGATTTCTTGCAAAGGCTACAATTGCATCATTGCCAGCAAAGGTACCAGGCTTTGCCAAACTGGCCACTGCATGGAAACAGGAGAGGGAGAGAAATGGTCTTTATAATAGAAAAATCCAAATGCAAACACACTAGTACTTTAGTTCCAAATAATGAGAAACAAGCATATACATCTAAAAAGTCCATTCGCTTTGTCAGAGTCTAGGAATTTAGATGCTTGAACAGTATGTAGATTGCTACTCAAAAACACAGCAGCCATTCTTAAAGAAAGGATCCATTGACTCATTCCCCCAGTATTTATTGAATGTTTCCTATAAGCCTACCTCCATAAAAGACACAGAAAATGTAACAATAAACAGTGATTTATATAATAGTTTGCATTAATGAATGCACGTTATGTGTCAAGCACTGCTCATTTCCTTACGGATTATCACTTTTAATCTTCAAAACAATTCCCTGAGAATTATCATGCACACCATCTCACAGAGGAGGAAACGGGGGCACAGAGTAATTTATGACTGTGCTCAAGGTCACAGGGCCAGCACACGGCACAGCTGAGATTACATCCCAGGCAGCCTGACCCCAAGACCCTAGTTTCTGGCCACTCCATTATATGGCCTGTCACAGTTGGCCCTTGAGAAGTTTACAATCAATGGGGGGCAAACAAGCAAATAGGTGCTGCTGATACATAAGTGCTACAGGAAAGGGATATATGGTAAAAAATTTGGCCTTGCCCCAGAAAGGTCTGACCTTTGCCCCTGGCTCCTGGGAGACAACCTCTAAACCTTCAAATTTCCCAAGTGATAGGAATGTCTCTGCTGTTCACAGTGGGCCCCTCAACTCCGGCCGTATGACATCAGCCAGACCTGGGAACTGGGGAGCTAGGCGATTGATCAGTAATGCCCACATAAGGCAACTCTGGACACCAAAGTTCAGGGGAGCTTCATGGCTGACAATTCTCTGCATCACACAGATGCCGGGAGGACAACGCATCCTGAGGACAACAGAAGCTTCGTGTTTGGAGCCTCTCAGACCCTGCCCTTTGGTTCATTTTGATCTATAACCTTGCCATGGGATAAACTATGAATGTGAATATGACAACCTTCAGAAAATTCTGTGAGTCCCTGTAGCAAATCCTCTAACCTGATAGTGGTTTCAGGAGACCCCAACCTTGCAGGTAGTGTCAGAAGTGAGGGAAGTCTTGCGGAAGACCGCGCCCTAAAACCTGCAGCTCGCTAGCCCAGGTCAGGAACAGAAACCAGTGTGGCAGCGGTGGGGGCGGCGGGGGGGAGGGGTAAGGTGTTATCAGATGAGCTTCTCGGCTTGGACAACTAAGCCAATTCCCAAATGACAAGTAGAAGATAGAGACACAGAAGAGAGATGAGTTCCAGGCAGAGAAGAGAGAGGCAGAAAGATGAGTCTGCAGAACTTAGAATGCTAAGGCAGCAGGGTGGACGATGAGGAGAGGAAAATGAGAAAACCACAGATCACAAAGGGCTCAAGAGTTAGGACTTTATCCTGAGGTCAAGGGGTTGTAGCTATGGGGAAAGAAGAATTAGATGTACATTTAGGTCACCGCTCGGCTGCAGAAAACAAGCTGAATGGGTCAACGGGCAAAGAGACCAGTTGAAAGAGCATTGACGAAACCTAGAGAAATGACCAAAAGACCACAGAGGCCTATTTTTATGAGGGTCTAGCAGGAGAGAAAATATACTGAGGGAGGCATCACAAGACTTAATGACTGGGTGTGGGAAGGGAGGGAGAGGAGGCGTTAAGAACATTCAGGATTCTAATCTGGGTATTTGTACAGTTGGAGCAAAGATGGTGCCGAGTCTCCACAGCCACAGCCTGAAAGGAAGTAATACTCCAAAAAGATACAGAAAGATACAAGGGCAACCAACCAGGTTCTGAAAAGTTAGGTGGGCCGTTCATTTAGTCACTCAGCAACCGTCTTACGAGTGCCTACCACAGGCTAGGCACTGCCATTTGGGGGGAAGAGACAGTCTCTGCCCTCAAGTCTCTCACAAGGTAACAAGGCAGACAGACATTACAAACACAGAACTGCGATGTGAGTGACAATGCATAAATTTAGTCTTCAAGTGACACACACATGGAACATGCAGATCAGTGAATTCTTTCCATTTCTGCTCTGGCACTCAGAGCCACCTCTCACTTGGAAGCTCAAATTCTTCATGAAGCACCAACAACGATCAGGAATGCACAGTGTCATTTCAAGAAAACATCTTCCTGTTGTACATCTAAAGTGCCTATCACCCTGGACACAAGTTCCTTGCTCTGCCACACCCCCAAATCTACCACACGACCTTCACCGAGGATGATCAAAGTAGAGTTTTAAGTCAAGAACTAAAAACTCACTTCATCCAAATTATTTTAATTGGATCAATGACACAATTCCTATAGCTAGACTACAAAACTTGCCCCATATACCCGCATTTAATTTGTAGACTGCTGGCCATCTGGTTAACTGCCTGTGTGCTAGACAAAAAGCGACCCAGGGAGAGGGACCATCAGCTCGGTGACTGGTAGCAACTACCCGTGGGGAGCTTGGTTGCTACGTCTCTTTTGCCGCTGGTGCTTAGCGAATGAGGTCTTCCTCCACGAGTTATGAATCGCTGACGGCTGCCCTCAGTACTGCTAACAGGACAGCTCCCTAGCCGTTCCCCAAACAGAGTCTTCAGAATCACCTTTGTCTCCCCCGACCCCTTCCTTCTACCTCCAATGACTCTTGTCGATTTTACTGCCAACTGTGTCTTGGCCTAGACCCCGCCCCTCGCCCCCAGCGGCTGCCTTCGGGGAGACCCCCTTCCGCCTGCACCTGGCCAGTGTGTAGGGCCTCCTAACGCATGCCCCTTCTCAGTCTCGCCCCCCGTTCTTTCTTGGCGTGGTTCCCAGAGTTGCAATCGAAAGCACAGGAAATACTGTCTCTTTCCTGATAAGAGGCAGATAAGACTGTACCAGCACCTAGCATAGCACATCTTCAGTAAATTCTTGTCAAATTAAAGTTTAAAAGCTTATATGCATTTTCTTACTAGATTTGTGCCTATTAAGGAATTAATTAACATCACTAAACAATTTGTCTCAAATAAAACAGGAGGTGTTTGGGTTCTTGGTGAGAAATTAAAATAACTTTATTGATTTTTCTGATTACAGAAGTAGTACATGATCATGTAAAATCAGAAGATTCTACAGCCCTGGGCAGGTAGCTCAAGTGATTAGTGTCGTCCCGATACACAGAGGTTGTGGGTTCTGTCTTCAGTCAGGGCACACACAACAATCAACCAATGGATGCATAAATCAGTGGGACAACAAGTCGCTCTCTCTCTGTCTCTCTCTCTGCTCCCTTCTCCGTCTCCCTCCCTCTATCCCCTCCTATAATCAAAAAATAAACATTTAAAAACTTTTAAAAAATCAGAAAAATCTACAGATGGTAATTTATAATACATATAGACCCATCATCCCCAGATGGCTAACAGCTAAGAACTTATTTTAATGATATCATTCAATTTAACCTTCACCAGCAAAGCCTGTAATAGGTGCTATTATCTCCCCTTCAGAGAAGTTTAAAGAGGGTAAGTGGTTTCTGAAAATAAGTGGAGCCAAGGATAAACCACCATAAAATGTTAGCATCTTTCCAGAATTGTTCTAGTGTGTTTCTGAGTGTGAATACCTTTTAAAGATAGGACCAATCTACACACACTATTTTACAGTCTACTTCCCCCAAGTCGGTTAACATATCAGTTTTATTAAGGGTATACACATCGAAACCTACTGAATCCCAACTGCCCAGCATGCTGCCTATTACAGAGCGGACAAGTAAGTATTTGCAGAATACACGCCATTGTTTATGTGACCAGACTCCTGGCTCGGAGGGTGGGGAAGGCCGATGGATTTAGTTACCCAATGTGTCACTCTGGGAGGATCCAGTGTCCCACGGTGGACCTACCATGTTTCTCAAAGGGAATGTCATCTTCTACAAAGGGTTCAAAATCTTCCCGCTGCTTTATCATGTAGTCCACTGTCTCCTGTCGGTGCTTGAGATGGTTTCGTGAGTGTCCCTCCAGTTGATCACCAAGGGCTCTGAACAGGCAATTGCTATCAAAACAAAAACGCTAGTCAAAACCTTTAAAAATAATTAATTCAGTTCATCTAAAATGCCTCATGCTAGGCCATCTGTGGAAATCTTTCACACAGGGAAGAGAGAAAGCCTCAGCTGACATTCCATGATTCTTCCGAGGTCTGAGGGGAGAGCTCTAGAGCAGATGTCCAGCTACGCCACCTGTGTAAGAGGTGACAAACTAGGATGCTGTTCCCCACTTCCGGGCGGGCTGACTCAGGGAAGTTATTCAACATTCCGGGGCCTCAGCCGCTTCACCAAGTGAGGCCAGTGACAAACTCGCTGCCTGAAGTCAGGCTCCAGACATCACAGGCCATTTCTCAAGGGTTCCCATCCCCAGACGCTCCTCCAAAATGCTAAGTCGTATCTACTGCCTTTTTTCCAAAACAAGTTTCACTAGAGCTGCCCAGCTAACTAATCATTCGCCTAACAGACAGTACCCAAAAGATGGTAATTCGTCAAGCTCCCAGTACAAACTGAACCCGGGACCCTGTTTAAGCCCTAAGAACACAGAGGAGCTTGGACGTGTGCGGCTGCCCTGGCCATGACACCTCCCCTCTTCTTCGGCTCCGCAGCCCCCACCCAGGGAGCCACAATGCTGTCGCTGCTCCTGCCAAATGAGAACTTTAACACGATTTTTATTTTGTTTTGTTTCTAAAATTAAAAAGCTGCTAATAAACTTTAAGAGCTATCATTACTTTCAAACCCCTAAAAAGCTACTATAATAAAATTCCAATCTATATCACACAGAGCCAAGATACACAGAGCTTGAAAAAAACATACACAACCCAGCATCCTTAAAACTAGGGAAACCAGCCATTCTTAAGCGAAACAGTTGCCCGGTTTCACACCAAACTGTCTACTCTTCCACCTATCACTTCCAGAAGGGCCTCAGACATAAATGCATAGGAGAAAGAAGGGTTTTGTTTTTGTTTTTCAACTCAGAAAAATGAATTTTAAAAAAAGTTATAGAGACAGGAGTCTCTTCAAATGTGTAAGGATTTATACTATTTTTTGCAAGAGGGGAGAAAAAATTTAAAGGTGAAAGATTCTATAAACTAGAACCAAGAAGCTTCGCAGCAATCTAAGGCAAGATTCTAGAAGGGACTGGAATACAGCACTTCTCTACTAGACTGAGGTGTCTGTTGCTAAAATGGACAATGTCAGTCTTTCTTCAACTACAGAAGAAAAAAAAATGAGTAAAGCATTCTCAATTTTAAGCTTTTCTCTCAAACTTTTCTTAAACCTTTAGCATCTGCCACCGCTAGATCTATTCTTTAATCTAGCTTAAGGGGTGTGATTTAGCCCAAAATGATAGTTATTTTACATTTAATATCTCAAAAGTCATGGTGTCCTATAGAAAGTAACATGCTAAGAACTTTGAGTAACATGGGTAAATGTTCTCCATATAAGCCAAAAAAGTTGACACGTTCATCTGCACACCACACACACGTATGCAAAGAAAAAGCACCGAAACCACCACTTAAACATTGACCACATGCCAGGGGCTGCTGTAAACACTTCACATGTATTAAATGTACTTAGTCCTTGCAACTCTGAGCTTGGTATTATTACTATCCCTCCACGGTAACTCGCTCAATTGAGGTCACATAACTAGTCGGTGGTAGACCCCAGGATTCAAACCCAGGAACCCAAATGTCAGCTATAGTTACCCCTAGGTAGTAGAATTAGAAGCAAAGGTTATATTATATATTATCTTAATATTTTTCTATATTCAGCAAACTTTCCTGACCTCACTAAAAATAGTCAAAATGAAAAATCAAGAGACAAATCGCTTCCTTGTCTGACAGTGGCCAACCTGAGGCCCCTCAGGGAGCCCAGCAAGAGAGCAAAGCAGTCACTGCCCGGAGGACCTCTGGGGGACCCACAGTTTCCGGGGTGCGCGCCCTCCCCGTTACACGCCGCAGGGCTTCTCAAGCCCCACACTATCAGCATGTGGGGACGACTCTTGTTGCAGGGGCTGTCTTGTTACCTGCAGAACGTTCAGGAGCCTCTACCAACTAGATGCCAGTAGCACCACCACCACCTCCTTCCCTGCCAGTTGTGACAACCACAAATGTCTCCAGACATTGCCAAATGTTCCCCAGGGGAACAAAGTCATCTCCCCTTGAGAACCACTGTGTTACTGGGATATATGTAAAGGTCTTACATTTGCACTCACAAAAACCACCAATTCACAAGTAGCAGGTAAGAGTTTAAGGGCTCCCTCATTTAGTATGAGCCACGGTTGTCACAGAGACATCAGAAAACGTCATGGGCTCCCAGGCTGCAGTAACGGCAGTGCACATGCACCAAAAGGAGGGGCACGGGATTTGTCCTATTCTTTGAGGTCAGACGACAGCTAGAGTACTGGGTACCATTCTGGTTATTGCACTGTAAGAAAGTTCAGATGAAATGATATGAGGTCATTGTTTTTAAGATTTTATTTATTTTCTAGAGAGAGAGGAAGGGAGAAAAAGAGGGAGAGAAACATTGATTGGTTGCCTCTCTCATGCACCCCCAACCAGGGACCTGGCCCGCAACCCAGGCACGTGCCCTGACTGGGAGTTGAAGCCGGAACCCTTCGGTTCACAGGCCGGTGCTCAACCCACTGAGCCACACCAGCCAGGGTGAAATGATATGGTTCTAAAATGCGTAACTGGAAGAACATAAAGGACTACTGATGTTTAGATGAAAGGTATGTTATACTTGTACAATAATATAAAACTAAAACACTGGAGATACAGACACATAGATTTTAGCAAATAAAAGGAAATTTTATTTTACCTCTATGGGCATACAGATTCAGAATCTTATAAATTTCTATTGGCAACCCTCAAGAATTGTGTGCTCTGTGCTGTACAGTATAGTAGCCACGAGCCTCCTGTGACTACTGAGCATATGAAATGTGGTTCATCCAAATGAGGAGTGCTCTAGGTGTGAAGCACTGGATTTTGAATAGAATTTTTTAAATGTAAAATTCCACATTAACAATTTTTATATTGATTATACATTGACGTATTTTAGAGTGGCTTAAAACACATATTGAAATAGTTTCACCTGTTTCTTTGTAGTTTTTTAATGTGGCTACTAAAAACTTTTAAATTACACCCATGGCTCCCATTGTATTTCTGTGGGCAGCGCTGCTCTGGGCCAGTGCTTCTCCGAGTGCGGTCCCTGACAAGCGACATCCGCATTGCGAGAGCCTGTTCCAAAGGAGGATTCGGCGGCCGGCCCAGGCCTACTGACTCAGACTGGGCCTGGCCCGGGAAATCCAGTCGCGCCGAGTGCTTTAACTGGCCCTCCAGGTGACCCTGCTGCATGCCAGAGTTTGAGAAACACTAGTCTAAAATCTAAAGTCTAATAAATCAGTGGTTTTCAATGATGGCTGCACATAGAAATCACCTTTGGACCTTTTGAAAAATCACCAATAGGCAGGCTGCACGGCCTGAGATTCTGGTGTAGCTGACCTAGGGGAGGCCCCAGGCACTGCACTGCCCCCAGAGTTCCCGCAGGTGATTCTCCTGTGTCACCAGGCCTGAGAATCACTGCGCTAGACACAGAAGGTGGGGCTGCTGAAGAGATGATGCAGGTGACCGACAGGCAAGAGGATGTGCAGATGCCTTTCCATCACCCAGATCCTACAATTACAAAATAAAAAAATAAAACAACTTATTCTGAGACAGAGCTAAACAGCTAAGATTGGTGATTCTATAATGTTTTAATTTTAGAACACTACTAATTAGTTATGTAATTTGGGGTACAATTAGTAAATACAACTGGATATTGTTCATAGGATGCTAATGTTGCTTCAACTGCCTACTGCAATTAGACATTCTTTTCAAATTATAGCCAATGATGTTTTTAAGGACAACATCAAGCTTAAAATATTTCCTTCTTGTTTTGAAACTAAATCCAATTTATGTGGGTCCACCTTCCAGACAACATAACAAGTATGAAAATGGCCCAGGATGTATCACAAAACCCTATAAATAGCTCCCTGATTAAGCTACGTGAATCTGACTCAACCCATGGAAACAGTGGACTCAGAGGACACCAGCTAATTTATCCCCAAGCCCCCAGAGGTTCCAGAGCACTCCGAGGACCACACCACCACCAACAGATAGGCCCACACAGCCAGATGCTCTCTCAGGCTTCTCGACACTGTAATCAGACCAGAATGGAAACACGGAAGAGTGAAGACTGTCAATTATTATTTTTATATTACCATAACTTTATCATATTTCCCCAAAGAGCACTCAATAAATATTAATTAAGGAAGGTGCTGACACCTGCCAGCCCACCGCACACACAGGAACATCTCTGCCGCAGTGACCCAGGCCGTTATCACACACCCAAAAGCACCACAATAGGAAGGAGGCAGAGCCACAGTCCGTGTCTGGAAGCCTTGGGAAGAGTGAGTGGGTGAGCTTCGCAGAGCCCGCGCAAGAGGAATTATCACTTTATCTAACACTGGCCAACGAGTAAAGACCTTGGAAGTGAGAAACACGAGCATTCTGGTCAAGCTGACCCCTGGCCTCTACAGCCGCACTGCCCCGACTCCTAACACGTACCCTGCGCTGCTGTCATCCCGAACAACTTGCAGGTCTCTTAGAAATAAAGTGCTCTGGTGCCTTCACATATCTCACCCCCCATGCTGGAATGTTCTCTGGCATATTCCTAGGGGTCCTTCACAACCCCGCCTGCACGTGACCTCCTCTGCGAGGCATCCAGCACAGGGTACATTTCAACGAGAATTTGCTGGATGAATGAGGCTGCTGCCCTAACCACCTAACGGAGCGTTAGCCACTTCCTTCTCAATAGCACTACTATAATCACTCACTGCTAAGACTATATCAGACTTTTAAAAAATTATTTATACAATCCATTCTCAAAGTGTGGCCCAGTGTGGGGGTCAAGTATCTCTGAGACCCTTTCAGGGTATCTATGAATTCAACATTAAGATGTTATCTTTTTCACTCTCATTCTCTCACAAATGTTACAGCGGAGTTTTCCAGAAGCTATCTGATATATGAGGTTATCACTCTGAGAGCTAATGCAGTGTGTTTGTGTAGTCTTGCTTTAATTTTTTTTTTCCTTCCTAATTCAGTAAATACTGCTAGCTATAACCCACATAAACAAGAGCTCTTTGGAGTCCCCAGTAATTTTTAAGAGTGTAAAGGGGTCCTAAGACTGGAATGTTTGAGATCAGCTGTTACGTTTCTCTCTTACCAGATCTTGAACTCTGTGAGCATCTTAGTCACCAGTGTAGTCCCAGCTCCTCGCTTAACCAACGTTTGCTGCATTAACTACCAAAGTACTCTCTTTGTGGGTGGGAGGAGAGGTACCACCCCCAAAGCTTCCTATAGCCTTAGGAAAGCTCCCCCAAGATCTTACAACTCCCCGCGGTGTGATTCCTGCTCACGAGCGACCTTCTGTTGAGTATTTCAGTCTCCTGGGCACCCTACCATTGAGACTACCATACCCACTACTGCCAAGAACAGCCCCACCTCGATCCCACTATAAAGAATTCAATTAGTGCTTTGATTTATACAGCACTCTCTTGTGCTTTTGAATCTGATTAAAATAAGTAACACCCTGAATAGTTAGTAAACATTATATCTGAAAAAAATCAAAGTACTAGGTGAAAAGACCCAGCAAAGCAAGTCTCCAACTGCAGTGACTCCACTAAGGAAATATCCCTTTGAGAGGTCCTGCTGAGCATCTAGCTGGCCTCCCTCTATGAGTTTTCCATCATCCATCCATTCATTCATTCAACAAAAATGCACAGAGTGCCTCTATGTACTCCACACCGTGCTGGGTGGCGGTGAGCAAAATATAACCAAACTCTAGATCCAATTAGCCTAAAGCACTGAGCATATGTAGGAAAGATGGAAAAGATAAATCGGGGCCAGTTCATGAAAGTCTTGATTAAAACTGTTCTCCTCCCCTCTCCTCTACCCACCTGCTTCTTCCATCCACCCTCCTGTCTCCACTTCCCTTTTCCTGAAGCCGTTTTTCCTGCCTTTCTCCCATTCTCCCCCTCTCACACCTTTATTTATCCCTAAAGAGGGTGGACCTAGATTCCATTCCAAACCTCAAGGAAGCTTGGGTAAGCACCTTTGCTTACAGAGGAGAAACTGAGGCCCCTGGAATAAATAGAGAAGTTGCCTTCAGCCAACAGCAGGGCTTCACAGACCTAATTTCCCAAAGCGGGGGGAGGCCCAAAAGTAAGGACTCGAAGGAGACAAAATGTTAAACCACGTGAGGCCTACGCCTCTATTTGACTGTCATTTCTGTCTGCTCTACGTGCCGTCCCGCTCTTCAAGGAACTGGCTGCATCGCGTCCCGGCGGATCGCAGCTGAAACGTCACCTTTCAAAGAGGCCTTTCGGCACACCAATCTGAAGGACACCTGCTCCGGTATTCTCTCTCCGCATCCTGCCTTTGCCTTAACAATTAGGGGAGGAACGTGAGATTACTCGAGCGCTGCCGGGAAGGAGCGTCGCCGCCTCGCCCGCCGCCGGACCCTCTGCCCTGGGGAGCGGCGGGCTCGCGGCTGGCTCTCGGGGCCGCCTGCACGAGTGGGCGGACGAGAGCGGGCGACGGTCGCCAAGCCCGGCGCATCCCCCGGCGCCGCCCCCCGCTCTCCCGGGCCCGCCTCACCCGTCCCCCGGCACCTCCCGCAGCTTCAGCCCCAGGGCCTGCAGCTGGTTGGCGAAGCTCACGAACTCCTCCTCGCAGCCGCCGCCGCCGCCGCCGGACTCGGGCCGGTTCCGCCGCTCCTTGGCCAGGGCCCGGCGCGCCGCCCGCTCGTCCCGCTTGCGCTCGGCCTCGGCTTTCCGGCCGCCGCTGCCCGGCCGGCTCTTCGCCGCCTGCTTTCGGGACATGGCCTTGGCCCCGCGGCCCGCGGCCTGCAGCGGCAGGAGGAAAAGCCGCAGGACCGCGGGGCGGCCCACTCAGGTGCACAGAAGCGAAAGTGCAGCGACCGACGGAGCCCGGCGACGGCAACGCTATCACCACGGCTGCGCCGATACCAGGCACTCGGGGTCACGTGACCGGACCCCGTCCCTCCCCTCTCCGCGCAGCTTTACGGTCATGCGCCGTGGAGACCTCTCCTGGGAGGGCTGGGCTAGTGGGGCACGCACCTTTTTTTTTTTTTTTTTGGCTCCGCTCTTCCCCCTAGCGGTGGCTGGCCCTCTAAGTGAAGAGCGGGTGGGTCCCGGGAGCAGAGCAAGAGAAAGCCGAGAGAGACGGAAAAGCAGAAGTGGGATGAGAGCAGCGGCAAAAGTGAGGAAAGAATAGAACCTAAAAATTTTAACTGCAGCTGTGAGCGTACAGTTGGGATAGGCGCTTTCATATTCTTGTTTAATTATCGCAAGTTAAAGGAACCTGAGAGGTTAACTAAGTTCAGGAATGTCACACAGCTCAGGAGCAGAGTTTTGCCCTGGTTTCAATACCCATACACTTCATTTATTTAACCTGCCCTTCTTGGCCTCTCTGCTTTCCCTGATAGCCCTTGTCAAAAACTGCTGGCTCCTCTGGTAATCTTGTTTCCACCCAGGGTGACCAACCTGGATTTGCCTGGACTAAGTAAGGGTATTCCTGGGACACAGTCATACAAGGATAGCTAGTCACCCTATTTTCCAACACCCACCTACTCTGGAAGCTGACTCCATCAGTAACGGCCTCTTCTCCCTCATCCCAGCTTCTCTTTCTTAACTGTTTCTTCCCATGATGATGCCACTGTCTCCTCCTCTTGACCATCTAAGCAGTCTTTGTCACCATCCCTGGAAATAGTCCTGATATCTGCCCTTAATCCCATTTACTCACTCCACTTATAAGTCCCTCTTTAGCAAAAGCCTCCACTTCCTCAGTTTCGATTAGCATTTGTATTTATCTTTGATGTGTATAGAACTCTCATGTCAGGTCCTGTTCTAGGTGCCAGGTGTAACACATGTAATCAGAGACATGGCGATTGTCCTCAGGAAGCCCACATCCTCATGGGACATAGAGCCAAGGACACGACAATCACCATAATACTCCATAACAAATGCTATCAAGGAGGAGGTACAGGGTGCTGTAAGGAAAAGTGGAGTGAAAAATGCAAAAAAGCTTCCCAGAAGAGCCGAGTTCTACGCAGAAGTTTAAAGGGTGAGTAGGACGTGGCCAGACTAAGACATTTCAGGGCAAAAGGCCCTTGTCCCCAGCACCAGAGCTCAGTTTGGAGGAACTGAAGGAAGTGCAAGCTAACAGGGCACAGGGCTTGAGCCATGAGGCAGGAAGTAAAAGGAAGGCTCAACTCTGGACAATCTCGTAGGGTGTATGGAAGGGTTTTACGCCAAGTCCTTAGAGCCATGGGGAGTCCTAGAAATATGTCTTTGGCTTTGGGGGGAAGAATGGGTTAAAAGTGGGATGCCAGGCAGGAGGCTCCTCTCAATGTCCAAAGACAGGTGACAGTGCTGGTGGTGGCAGGAACTGGGATGAAGGGGAAGAGAAGTAGACTGGAAAGGTAGATTCACATGTTAGTAAAAATTTATGACATGACATTTGGACTGAATTGTTGTGAGATGTTTTACACGCTGCGCTGAAGTTCCTGCAGTTCTTTCTCTGCAGATCCCGCTTTGATTCTAGGAAGGAAGAGCATGAATTGGCCTGGTTCTGACTTCTCTTGCACAGACGTTCCGAGGCCTGCACCAGCCCCTCTGCTTGGCTTTAGTAAAGATGGGAGGCAGCGTGAGGAGTGGAAAACCCTTGCGCAGGCTGGCAGCGCCCCAGATTCTGGTCCAGGTCTATGGCTGACTGACTCCACGGTCTTGGGTTAGTTGTTTAACCTCCCTAGCTTCCTTTTCCTCACCTGTAAAATGGGAATAACAACAATGAAGACCAAATACAATAGTAAAAATAATAATGACAAACTTTTATGGCATTTACTATGTACCAGACAATATGCTAACTGCTTTACAGACACTATCTTATTAATCATTACAGCAACCCAATGAAATATGCATTATTTTTATATTCTACTTTATAGAGGAGAAAACTGAGGCACAGAGAGGTTAAGTATCTTTCCCAAAGTGACATGGCTAGCAAGCAGCAGAGCCAGGATTTGAAGCCAGGCTATCGGGCTCCAGGGCATATGCCCTTGACCACTGTATTACACTACGCATGTAATTGGTCATAAACCGCAAAGAACCCTACCTCGTACATGAATTTGTTTCATTATTAACTCTCACATGCTTCCCATATTTGTCACGGATACAGTCTTTCTACCATCCCTATTGTCCCATATCACTATCACCTGATTTTCTATTTAATTTTTGTTTTAGAACAGATTATAGAGATTTTAGAGCCTGGTAGGCCTGCGTTTCCATCCTGATTTCACCTTAGGTGATTTCACTTTAACTTCTGAACCTCCATTTTCGATTCTGCAAAATGACTACAGTGGTGTAAGGATGGGTGGGAGAGTTGTAAAGATTAAATTAAAATGCAAAGCCCCAGGCCCCCAGTAACGGGCAGCTTAATGAAGGCCTTTGGATTATTCCACCAACTGTGGAAGGCTCAGGGGCAAACATGGCCACTGCAGACTTCTGAAAACAGGGGAGCGGAGTTTGTCACCACGAAACTGGAAACGCAGAACATGTGAAAGTCGTGACAGAAATGCAGACGCTTGCCCTTCTTGGGGACATCTTTTCTTGCATAAGCTGTCAGCCTGCCAGTCCATGCCTGGAATTTTGAATGAGTTGGTCTCTCCCAGCAGAGGCGTGTGTCAGACCGTGTCTCCCTTTGAGTGCAAATCAATACTGCTTATAAATCAGATCAAAAGGCCAAAGCAAAGGAGTACTTGTGAATTAACTGGAGGCTCTACCAACTTCACCAGAGTTAATGGAAAAAAATCATCAAACCTCATTGTGTGGCATTTAGTACAAATTGGTAAAAAAATAAAATAAAAATAAAAAATGTGACTAGAAGAATTTTAGTGAAGAAATGCAGCTTCAGGACTTGCAAGAGCATATGATCAAGGGTGCAGGGAAACGAGAACTCTCACACATGGTTGTTGGGAGGTAAACTAGTCTGGCTACGTTGCAGGGCAAATTGGGTAGTCTCTGGTGACATTCTAGAAGCCCGATGACCCAGAAATACCGTATCTCATTATCTATCCTAAAAATCTTGTACACATGCACTCAGAGGTATGTCCAGTGATGTTTAAGGCTTAATGGTGTATAAAAGTAAATAATTAAAAATAATGCAAATATCCATCAATAGGAAAATGGCTTTTAAATTACGAACCAGCCATTTATTAAATAATCTGCAATGGTTTAAAAGAATGAGGTGGGAGAGGAGGGAAATGAGGCAGGCCTACATGAACTCGCATGGATAGCTTCCCTAGGCATGTGGCTGAGCGGAAAAACATTTGGCAGAGTGATCCATTCCTGGCAGCTTTTGTGTAAAACAGAACAAGAGCATTGTACAGGTGTATAGGTCCACTTAAAAATGCAGAAAATGGTCTAGAAACATAAAGCCCAAACTGATAAGAGTGAGGATGGAGGAAAGAGCAAATGTGACCTTATCTTAATATGTAATTCTTCTTAATGAGGGCAAGGTAATTGTGTATTATGTATATAATTAATAAAATTATTTTAGTATTCCTTCCTTCAGATTGAAGCCCTGTAGCATTCTTCTGGGGACTTGCTTTATCAGCTAACTTTAATTTGTAATAAGCATATCACTTTTCCTGAGAAGTGGCTATTCCAGCCCTTATTAGACCCAGTAACCAAAGGACCTTCTCCTTGCCTGAGAGCCATTTCAGCCACATTGCAGCTCTTGTAAAATAACAGAAGAAATAGTCATGGGTTCTTCCCTCCCCAGTTATGTTCCTCAGGCAGAGGAAACTTTATTAAATTCCCACCACACTCAGCATCTTTCTGCCAGCTGACCTCTTATGAAATCCTGTCACTAACTTCCCTCCACATCAAACTCTGTCACTATAATCACCTCAAACCTGCAACTCACCTTCCTCTGCCTCTGAAGGAGACATCTCATGACAGTTTGACTTTGGCTTTGACCAAATACTGGCATCTAGAGCTAACTTAAGGAAACGCCTATGATGAATGCCGAGCTCTCATGGTTCACTGATGGTTCCTATTTAAAATGAAGGAAAATATCGGGCTGGGTATTACAGCTTCTTTGTAGGCGGTCAAAGTAGCTCCACTGCTGACGGCCACTTCAGCTTAACAGGCCAAACTCTATGCCTTGACTGGAGCTCCCACTTGAGCAAAAGGTAAAACTGCAAACATTTACACGGATAGTCCTTACAGCTTTGGGGTGGTTCATGATTTTGGAATGATCTAGAAACAGGATTCCTAATCTCTGGAGGATCTCAAATTAAGAGTGGGTTCTTTGTGAATAAACTACCAGTCTCGATCCAACTTCTGTGTGCCTTGGCCATTATCAAAGTTCCTGGACATTCAACATTAGACTCAGGGGAAGCTAAAGGCGAGAGTTTGGCTGATCAAGCAATGACTTAATGACCGCTGCCTTAGACTCTGTCAAACCCAAGGCCCACGTAACCAACGTCGACTGCTCCCCGAAGGAATATGTAAAACTCATTATTAAGGATGCTCAATCTAGGGCACCCTACAAGGTTAAACTTTATTGGACTGATGACGTTTGTAGTCTCAGTCCATTGACTGATTTATGGTATGGCCCACAGAAGGTACCTATCCTGCCAAGGTCCATGAAAAGAGCCCTGATAGAAATGACTCATCAGATGACCCACTGGGCAATGATAAACTTGTAAGTTTCACGGAATGATGCTGGTGGGGCAATGGTTCAAGGGCCACCAAAGAGGCACAATTGACTTGTACCGTCTGTCCTAAGTACAATCCAGAAAGACTATCTCTGCAGTCCCTGGACATTCTGACTTGCCTAAAGCGTGGCAAATAGATTTTATCCAGCTGCCCTCTTCCCAAAGTCGTAGATTTGTTCTTGTTATGGTTTGCATGTGTTCTCGTTGCACTGAAGCATTCCTTTGCTGACAAGCCACTGCTTTAGCAGTTGCAAAAATATTATTAGAAAAGATCGTACCCATCCGGGGCATCCCCTCAGAACCACATAGTGACTGAGGAATGGATAGGGGTTGGCAAAAGTAGGTTTACAGTTGTGAGTATGCAAAACACAGTTTATTCTTATATTATTTTTTATTCATTATCTCAGTTTGTTGTTGTTGTTGTTGTTATTATTATTAACTGCCTCATGCCCACCCCTGTATTTTACCAGCCATGTTATGAAACAAATCTGTGAGGTTTGGCCTGTTCTCCAGCATTTTCATTGTGCTCGTCCCCCTCAGTCCTCCAGACTGATAGAACCAATGGCGGTATTAAAACTCAATTGGCCAAATTTGTGGGGACCTTAAAATTAGCTTGGCCTAAAGCACCTCCGCTGGTCCTTTTGAACCTGAGAACTGTGCCCTTTGGGAAACACAAACTGTCACTATTTGAAATAATTACCCGCTGACCCATGCATTTGGCCCTCCCTGTTTTTGTGTTCAACTGATTAGAGGAGACATGCTTCACTATTGCAAAGGAATAATCAGAGCCTTAGACAAAAACCATATTCTGGTGGAACAATCTTTCCACAATGTGCTCCCAGAAGATAAGGCATCAGATATCACAATCTGCCCCAGGTGATTTTTGTCTACTGGAAAAGACATCTTCGAAAATATTCTTTGCAACCTCAATGGAAAGGACCGTATCAGGTACTTTTAACTAATCTTTGTGTCACAAACCTTAATAGTGTTGATTCTTGGATTCATGTTTCTCACTTAAACAAGGCTCCACCTGGACCTCTGAACTGACTGGAGAGTTAAAAGTAAAACTAACTAAAAAGTCAAGCAGGTGACATCTGATGTGGACAGCCTTTCTGAGATGCAGGACCAGGGACCTTACTCTGACCTTATTACTGATCTTCACGGTAGACCTGCTTTATCATGCTGCTGAATTTATTGAGCCTTTTAGATATCTAATTCTTGACAATTTCCTAATTACCAAGATCGATATGCTTATTGTCCATGAGGTTTTTGGGCTGTTATGGTTAATGGCTGTTCTTCGGCCAATTGCCTCGCTAAGGAATGCCCAGCTAATTAGCTGGTGGCTTGGGAATATCCCTTAACTGCTGCCTGTGTTATGTCCAAAAGGTGACTAGACAGTGTTTTGCTAAAAATCTGTTTAATCTTGGAGCTTGGAGTCTTTTCCTCCTCTGAGGGCAGCTCTGTTGGCACATGGGAAAACAGTGTTCTATTGGACTACTCCCAAAATACAGCAACTGGGAAAAAATCTCTTCGAATGCTGGGTGTGTCTCCAAAGAGCATGATCACCCAAATCTAAAGATGCCTCCTACTTATACCGATTGCCAATTTCTCCCTGGTCCCAAGTCCTATAGAAGATTTCAAGTCCAGCCTTAAAACTATCGACAGAGTAAGACTATTTGATTGGGTCTCTATACCTTGTTTTTTGGCTGATAGTCCCCAAAAAACCTTTCTCAAGAAACCTACTCATCTAACATTCCACCCACCTGTACACTCTCACCTTTTCCTTTGCCTCCAGCCTCAGATGAATGGCTGACCCAAAACCATAAGAGATGTCATCTCAACTATCTTTGTCAAACTTTTTGTCACACCAGGTCCAGGTGATTATCAGCTGGCCCTTTAATAAATGGCGATGATCGCACTGGTCCTTGGCAAGAACATATTCCTAAGCCCATACCCTAACATACTCTTGGCCATGTACTATGTACCTCTTCTGGTTACACTTTTGCAATTACATGTGTTTACAAGAGGGAACCACAGGCTTATGAATGGCTAGATAGTTGGTGTATGGCAGGACAATGTCTTTTGGGCTACCATAGCATTCCATTTCAAGTCTTTGTTTTAAAGAAAAAAAACCCACCCACAGTCTCATAGGTCTAAACAAGACTTGACAACCCTCTTACCACACCCCATCTACTCTCCATTGATTATCATTGCCAAAAGATTTGTTCCTTGGATTGGTGCGATAATGACCTATTGACAATTTATCCCTACGGTCATCCCTAACCATAGCTGCATTAGCAAACTCTACTGATCAAGCCTTGGCTCAACAACAAGGATCCTTGGGTTCCCTAGCAAGGGTTGTATTAGATAATCAAGTAATGGTTGCTTGTCTTCTTGATGAACAATGTCGGCACCACCTCCTCCTATATCAGGATCAGTACTTCTGATGAAAATGAATTTGAACTGGAGAAAATTAGAAAAATAGCACAGGACCTCTCCCATTCAATGTCTTCTAATGACACCTTCTGGTTCCTTGTTGATATTTTTAGTTGGCTTCTTTCAGGTACGGGCAGGCACTCGGTTAAGATCAGGACTTTAAACATGATCAATGATTTCTATTAAAATTTTGCTATGTGTACCTGGGTTTAAACTTTTATGCTACTTCTCACTTAGATCTGCTGCGGAAACTCTACAACCACTAATATCATGATCGTTCAGTGGGTTGAAATGACCCACTAGGCTTATTCACCTGGACCGTTCGCGGCTTAATAAAGTTCCCAGAAGAGAAAACTGCCTGAGAACCATTTCCTGACTGTCTCTTTGTTTCTTAAGTGTGGCTTACCTCTAATGATACTGATTCCTTGAAATAACCATTAGAGAATAAATATTCCCTGTGACATGGGACATGACTTTCTGGGACAGGTTCATCCCAGCAACACAGGACTAAGCAAATCTATGGTTAATCAGTGATGCTTTCAGAGCAAGGTCTCAAACAAAAGGGGCAAACGTGAAAGGTGAAATAAGATGAAGGCACTGAGGCCAAGGGTTTTAAAATGAAGCTGAAAGACCATTAAGGAGGTGGACTTTATGCAGGTCCTCACTGCATGAAATCATGAATTTTTTGAACTGGGCCTAAGCCTAGATAGCCCAAGATCTCTACAAAGAACATCTGAAACTTGCTACAGGAACAAACTTTCTCTTATTGATGGCCTTAGAAATCATTTATGTTTAGCCAAGACTAGCTTTCTGCTGCCAACACCAAACAAAACTCTTTGTAAGCCATTAATGCAAACTTTTGTTTTCTTTTTCTTCTAAAAACCCCTAACTTTTGCTCCCTAGTGGGCACTATTTGGGTTGCTACTCCTATCTGTGTACCCTAAATTGCAATTCTTTGAGTCCAAGTAAATGCTTTTGTTTGATTATTGCCTTCTGACAATTTTCAGTTGACATAGCCTTTAAGAGTCCTTGGTATCTTGCTCTCTTGCCTCTCTCACCCTATTACCCTCAGATGAGTCTTATTTTATTGTCAATTTGCTCTTCCTGTGAGAATGGGGCTTTCGAAACAAAATTAAATATCGATTTAGGTGTGTCCAAACTGTCACAGATTATATAATACTGGAATTTGAATTAATGATACATCACTCTATTTCACGGGCAGAGAGGACATATGAAGACATCAAATAGGACAAAGGTCATCATGTCACCCCACCACCCAGCCCCACTCCGCAAGTTCACTTGGACAAAGTGGGTGTTCTGTACAGATGACTGACTGGCAGAGTCTCTGAGAAGGACAAGTTCAGGGTGGGAGTGTCTAGTACCAAGACCAAGTCTTTGATGTCATTATTTGTACCTAATGTTCTAAAAATGCAACATGGTTTGATTATCTTCTGTGACAGTCTCCTATTAAGCCACAGAAAAAAATGTCAACAAAAGTCTTCTCTCTCTCTCTCAATCATTCTGTGTTTCTATGTCTGTTGTTCTTATGTGTGTGTGTGTGTGTGTGTGTGTGTGTGTTTGCACATACACACACACAGAGCTTTGTCACCCTTTGTCTCTTTTTCCATTTATGGTTCTTGATGGTGGTGGTGGCTGGTCCTACTGTGTGCTTCCATCTGTTCTGCTGTCCCTTTCAGACTTCATCCTCTTTCTCTGGGTTTCTAGCACCTCTTTTTTCTCACCCCCTTAACGTATGGTAGACCAAAGTGAAAAGAGTTTTGGAGTGGTCAGATTGAATTGAGTCCAAATCCCACTTCTGTTGCTTGCAGCCTATGCAGCCAAGAATATTTTCATAACCTTTCTAAGCTCTGGTTTCCTCATCTGAAAAAAGAGAGCAGTCATGGCTTCTACTCAGAATTGTTCTCAGGCATTGATACCATGGCCCTCGATCCAATAAATAATAGACCCTTCCTGCTCTCTCTCTCACCTCTCTTTTTTATCTGCCTCGCTACTGCCTGTTCTGTCCACTTTGCCTTAAAGGCTATAACACTGAAATATATTACATATAAGAATCACTTATATATGTAATGTGAACAGTTTCATATCCTCCATTGTTACTTTTTCTGGCAACTAAATAGAACATTTTACACTGTTCCCTAGGGGAATAAAAGACATCAGTTTCTATTTTCATATGACTCTCACTTGATTTCTCTATTTCATCAATGGGGGGAGAGGTCATGGGGTGTGGGCAGGGGGGCTCCTATTCCTGACCTGGACACTCATACTCATTCAATGACTTGGCTAGTCCTTGAGCTACAGGGTGTATCTTTGCATCTCCATAACGTTTTCTTTGTTCGGTACCTGTTGTTATGGTTGCCTGTCTGCTGCACCTGAAAACGACCTGGTGCTGCACCATCAGCACCTGTGCCAGGGCCCCGCCCTGCCGCGCAGGTGAAGCGACGCTGCGAGTGCACGGAAGGGGAGCCCGTCACTCACAAGGGGGCAGCAGTGAGACCGCGTTCTCTCTTTCCTCTCAAACGCTCACATTGAAATTCTTCTGGTATGAAAAATGTAACGTGTTCACGGTGGAAAATTTAAAAAGACATTAAAAAATTTTTTAAAAAGGAAAAATGTGTTCATAAGCCTACTCTCAAAAATAGTGATTGTCATTTTGGTGTATTATGTCCAACCATATGAGATTGCTGATACTCGGCCATTTTTAACCTGTAAAAGTGATTATTTCATGTGATTTAACCTAATTATTTTCTCCCACCTTTTCACTACAATGAACATAAATGCATTTTTACATACAAAATTTAGATAGGTTTATATGTGTAAGTATGTGTTATCTTTAATGCCTGCCCTTTTAAATAAATTATTAACGATTACAAATATGTATAAAGAGTAATGTCATGGACACTAGTACACGTAACAGCCTCCTTGGGAAATAAGATGTCACACAAACAGCTAACGCCGCCTGACACCCTTCCCCAACAGCCGCCCCCTCCCTATCGCCTCCAGGTAACCATCCTCATAAATTTGGTGTTTATCGTATGCAGGTTTGTACTACTGCACAATATGCAGGATTATTTATCATTTTTAACTTGATGTAAATGACACCAAGGTGGATACATAATTCTATGACATTTATTGCTCATTAAACATTATATTTTTAATGTTTATCTATCCAAGTTGGCCCGTATAGCTTTTGTTTACTCATTTTCAATTTTTTGTTATTAAATAGCCGGTTTTCTGTCCACCTTTCTCCGCTAGACTCAGTTCCTTTGTGCCGGGGACTCAGTCTTAGTGATCTATGGCTGCCGAGGCTCCGGAAGGGGTTGAGCGGAGCGGGCGAGTGCAGGAAGCCAGAGAGTGAGAACCACTGACCTGGAAAACCAAGCCCAGGCTCCTTTGCTGGGCACCCAAAGTAGAGCACTGATAAGAAGGGTCTTCCGTCTGGGAGAAGCAGAATTCAAAGCTGGACACCTCATCATGGTGTCACCTCTCTGGTGCCAGACAAAGGGGGCTAGGGCATCCCACCCGGAACTGAGCAGGGGCAAGAGCACAGGGAAAGCTTCTAAATTGCCCTAAGCCCGTCCCTGGAAGGTGAGTCGATCCTTTTCTCTGTTGTCACCAAAACTGCATTTTCAGATAAAGGCATTGACATGTTCTTCAGATTTTTTCATTATATTTACCTTTTTGGACAATTAAAATTCATGATTGGTAGGAAATAGCATGGCTGGAGCCTTAAAACACAGACAACCAAAAAAAAACCTCCTTTAGTAGTCCAATCTTCCTAACGCTGAGGAGTTTAAAGTGTACCTGTAAACGGAACTGCAAAACACAGGGACAACAGTCAACCACAGTAGCAGTGAGGTGGCAGACTGGCAAGAGTTTCGGGCTCTGGAATCAGGCACAGCCCAGTTAAGAGTCCTGACTCTACCACTTCCAGAATTTGTGATCCTGGATGGGTTAACTAACCTCATTCCATTTCTGTCTCTTTACCTGCAAACTAAAGATACTAACGCCCACTTTGCATGTTGATGTCCATTTGGGTTGCCTGGTTTACTGCCTGGTGCACATTCTAGAAATACGAGCAACTTTTCTGAGCAAGCTGGTGTGGCCAGGAACTGCCTTTGACTATTGAAGCTGAACCAATGTGGTTGCTGAGCGAGAATGAAAACTCCTCATGGTTACAAAAAGCCAGAATCTCACCATCGCTGCCGTCCTGGACAGCCGCTGGAAATCACCGTTCACAGCCCTTCGCAAGGACATGTCCGTCCTTTGAAGAAGGTGCATGGCTGACATCCCAGGAAACTGCCTTTCGTTCTGTGTTCCTTTCTCATCTTCAAGAAGATGGAGGGAAGAAAAAAGCATGTATCAGCAAAGTTCAGGAGAGACTCAGACTTGGAGATGAGACCTTTCAAACAAAGTAGAATGTTTCAAGTTCCTATGAAATTTCCAGACACAAAAGCACAAAGTCAAAAGCATCCTGAAAGAAGGTGAAATCTGGAGGTTTCATCGCAACAACCAAACGTGGCAAACATCTCTCTCTCTCTCTCTCCCGCCACAGTTAGAAGTAAAAGGAATTGGGGTCAAAAATGATCCATTTGGGGGTAGATCAAAGAAATGAATATTTCATTTTTGTATTTACAGTTCATAATATCACACACATACTTTACTTAAATTAGCCTTTGTTTTAATTTACACAGCCAGAGCCACTGGGATTTCTCCATTTTGCTGGTGAAAAATGCCATGCTTTGTATGGTAATAGAAAGTTACTAGAATTGTCATGATGATTACTTCATAAGATATATAGATGTCAAATTACTGTGTTGCACATTTGAAACTAATATGATATTTATGTCAACTATAATTTTTTAAATATGGGTCACTCTTAAAAATATGAGCACCATTTGATGTCTAACCTCAAAAATAATTCTTATGGCATTTGTTATCTTGGGGAAAGTGGTAAACAGCCTAAATATTTTTCAAATAAACTAGGGTGCCACTGTACTATAGAATAATCTGCAGCCATTCCAAGTAGTCTTGCTGAAGACGAATAAAATGAAGTGAAATGGAATAATGTATACAACGTGTCATGAGGCGAAGAAAAGCAGTTTGCAAAGAGGTAAGCATCCTATTTCTATAAACAAACAAAAAAGACACATGCACAGAGGAAGAACAAAAGCATAGGTATCAAATGCTAAGTTGATTACCTCTGGGCCCTTGGAAATGGAGGTGACTTTTGTTTTCTTTATTTACATTGTTGCACATTTGTATTTTTCTAAATTTCAGACGTTGGAATTCTATTACAATAGTTATAAGGGCAAGCCCACCCAAAGATGTGAAAAGTCCTTGGAACACCCGGGTCTTTGCTCTAATCCTAGCCACTACAGCTTCCCTCAGCCCCAGGATGCCTGGTGTCAGGGCTGGAGCAGCCTTCTATGGGGAAAGGTCAAATATTCCATTCTTTAGCAGAAAATCCTAACTTTGATTCATGCCAGGCATGTCACTTACGACACTAAGAATATTCATTAGTATCAGAATGGAGTAGCTGTCATACCTATTGGGTTGGCTTGCTCAAAAAAGAACATTGAAGAGTAAGATCTCAAATTTTTAAAAAAAATCTCCTTGGGGACATTCGTGCTTACAGCTGTGACATTGGCATTGCTGTGGCATCAGGAATTTGAGATGCGCTGGCCATCGCGTGCATGGCTGGGTCATTTTATTTATAGGCTAAAGAAAGCTGCCCGCCCTTTGTGAACCTAGAACCTGCCCTTGGCTCCCTCTAAGTGAGAGAGAAAGGACAAGTCCACTCTGACACCTTGGCCCATTGTGAATCTATTCTCTACTCTTTTATTGTGTGTATGGCTTAGGAGATTGCAGTCGTAAGCGGTTGCCAGACTGGTCTCCTTGCTGAGCAAAGTTTACAAGGTTTACAAAGCTGGGAGAACAATGCATTTGGTAGCAGATCAAGTGAAGATGCAAAAATGTCAAATGACGTACTATGACACCCTCTTCCCCAACTCACATTTAAACATTCTCTCCAGCTCTAACATCCCCAGGAAACCTTCTGGGTTTCACAAGCTACCCTTAGACCAAGGACTATCATCTCTCTATCCTCAGATCAAGCCCTGGCATTTGAGAAAGAGTCTATGAATGAATGGATGAATGGGTGGATGGCTGGCTCATGTGTGTAAATGAATGTGAGACTGAATAAACGAATGCATCTGCTCTGCCAGCTCTTTGTAGATGTGCCTACCCGTGCATCCCACAAAAATTTATTGAGGATTTGCTGTGTGCCGGGCTCTGGTATGGGCACTGGGATCAAAGTGAGCAAGACACACAAGCTCCCTGCTTTCAGGGAGCTTATGTACTAGTAGGGGAGAAAGTCAATGCACCAGGAAACCAGTGTGTGCCTGATTTCAGATGGCAATGCTGCTATGAGGAAAACACACAAGGTCATGTGATATAGAGTAGCTGAGGGTGCAGGGTGGTTGAAAGATCAGGGAAGCACGGAAGACCCCTGTGAGAATGTAACATTTAAGTTCTGACTTTGAAGGACTTATGGAAGAACTTGTTTTCAGGTGCTTACTTAGCTTGTTTCAAGTGCTTCATTCTTGAAACTAAAATTTCAAGATTTTATTTCAAATCATCTTTTTCTTGACAGTGGGAGCTATAGCTCATCCATCACTGTTAGCTAGCAGGATACAGTGACAAGCACATGAAATTTGCACCCGGAAAATCCTGTCTCCATCACTTACTAGCTGAAGACCTGGGGGAAGTTACTTAAGCCCTGGAGACTCGGTTTGCTGATGTCAGGATGCTGATAATAATAATGACGGTGGTGGTGATGATGATGATGATGTTACTAATAATACTTTTACAGAAGAGATGACTAGAGGCCTATCAAAAATCCATTCTCCTCTCAAAGAGTGTGAAAATGTCCAACCATGGATTCCATGTTCCAGTCCCTCTTGCACCCAGATGTGGCCAAGGCCAAATTTCTAGCCACCAAGATATGAACAGAAGTGATGTGTAGCACTTCCAGGGCTGGATCCCTGAGTCACCATATAGAGAAAAACCACCCCTTTACCAGGAATGCCACCATTTGACTGTTAAGTGGGGCGGGGGGCGGGGAACAGACTGATTATGTTCAATTTCTGAAATGTTATGGAATATTTGTTGTAACATCTAGCATTATTACACTAATACAGGCTTAAAGTGTTGTGAAAATTGAACATGTCATACACTGTCAACTCAAAGTGCTACTGGCTGAACAAAACTGAGTACATGGGTTTGAACTCTATTAAATCAGCCTCACAGGATTTTCACCTGTTTCCCTTTCTCACCTTTCCAGAAGGGGATAGATTGTACTATACTAGGTATTTATTCCTTGGAAGGTTAGTGACTATAGGAAGAGGAATATTAGGCTCCTAGGACCTCGCAGACTTGTCTTAACAAAATTTTTTAATTGCCTGGGATATAGGAGGAGAGGATCTTGCTGAACGAAGTAACCTCCCTCCTCCTTGAGCTCAGAGTTTGCAGTGGAGCTTGAAGATCAAGAACCTTCCCAGGATAGCAAATATCTTTTCTCTTTTTCCTTCTTCCTCCAGGACAGTTCTTTCGTAAGGAGATTCCTGCAAGGTTTTTAGTTTTCAAGCATCTAGGAGGGAAGAAGAGAACTACATGCCGCATATTTTCATCCACTTTAAAATGAGATAATGACTATAAAGCTCCTAGCACAGCAAATGGCACACAGTAGGAATGTGACGCAAGGGCCTGGTCTCCTTTCTGCTCATCAACCCCTATTAGCTCGCTGTCAACTATGACACAGTTGATAGCTTGTCTCCATTCTGGTTTTCCCTTCTGGGACTCTAATTAATCCTAAATTAGACACTCTCTATATATCATTTACCTCTCTTCTATAGTTCACACCTTTCTGACTCCCTGTCTTTTTTTTCTGGAGTTTTTTTTTTGACTTGTCTTATGGGTGACTGCTGTTCTTTCTTTTGCTATGTCTAAGCTGATGTATTGCATTCTCCATTTTATTTCTCATATTTTTCAGTTCTAGGTTTTCTATTTGGTTCTTCTTTGAATCTGCTATGTCGTTTTTATGACTTCTTGTTTTCTGACACAATTTTTCAGCTTAGTCTATATCTCCTCAAACAGAGTAAGTGCAATTGTTTTCCTGTTTGTTTCTGATCAGTCTAACAACAGTAGTTCCTATGGGTCTGTTTCTGTTATCTGTTGTTTCTGTTGACAGTTGCTCATGGTGTCTTGTCTTCTTGAGAGCTGGTTATCTCTGATTACTCATTGGATATTGTATTTTTTAATCTATTTGTTAAAATAATTTGAGGCCTAAGATGATGTTATATTCTTCCAAAGAGGATTTTCATTAGTGTAAATTAGTGTGATTAGTGTCAACATGTGGGTACTATCTTTCTGGGACAATTTAGTCACTGAAATAGATTGAAGTCAGAAGTTATCTGGCAACCCTACCTTTATAGACAGATGATTCAAAGACTGACTACAGTCTGTGTTACAGCTGGTTTACTTCCATTTTACCCTTTTTCCTAGGGCATATCCCTTTTGAGTCTCAGCTAAAGATCGGAATGGTTTACCAAGATCACTACCCGTGATGGAATTCAAAATCCTACTTCAGTTCCCCTCTCTCTGAGAAGCTGCCAAAAGTTTAGCTCAATCTTTCAGCTGCCTGTTTGATGTCAACAAATGCTCCTGAGCACTTGGATTCAGGCACAAATACCAATCCTAGGACTACTGATTCTCCAAGGTTGAGTTTCATACTATGTCTGCCTATCCCTGCCTGAGTCAGATAGAACAAAGTCTTTGGTTCCAGGCATTGGGAGGGGTTGTTTTGAACGCAAATCTTTATACCTGTAAATTGCAGATATCCTCATCGCTTCTGTCAGATGTTATTTACCAAGAAAGACCAAAGAGTTCACAAGCTAATCATTGCTCCCACCGGCCTCATAAATTGGGAGAAAAGGGTGGGGCAGTGAAGGGGAAATGTTTTACCGTCTCCATTTGTCAAAGGTAGTTTCCAGGTCAAGGCAGGTGAGTCATAACAGAGATCGGGCTCCGATGCACAGCCTGCCCCACTCCCCTGAATTCCCTCCTGCAGTGGGGGACTTGACCCCGTAAGGACAGCCCCTTCTCTTTTAAGGAATATGCAAAGCCGACTCTGGGCCACCAGGGCGAGGGCCGTTGGAGAAAAGTACATGCCAGGTCCATGAGTCTCCCTAAGGATTGAATGATCCCATATCTTGAATTTTCAGGACGTTGATAACCATCCAAATTACTATCAATTGAGCCTGTGCTAACCATGTTCATGCATTATTTTATGGAATCCTCACGCAACTCTCCGATGACGATTCTATCATTGGTCTCACATTCTGAGGCCTGGGGAGGTTAAGACACTTGTCTCGGCCACCTAGCTAGGAAGCAGCAGACCTGTGGTTTGACACTCCAGTCAGTGATCTTTTGTTGCCTTTCCTTCCCTGCTTCCTACAGATCTGTTTCTAGATATTGAGAGACAGAGGGAACGGAAGGCTTCCCTGGGGCCCAGGCTCACTCAGAGTCAGCCGAGGAAGCTGAACCCCAGAGCAAAGGGCGCCAGGAAGAGCAGAGTGTTTCTCTGAAAATAGCAGGGTGGGTGCAGAATGATGTGCCTGTTGACATGGCAACCTGAACACACCTGGAAACACCTGCTTGCCACCTAAATGGCTATGAATGGGGCAAGTGTTATGTTCTTTCAGTTATTTTTTTTCTCATTTCTTCAAAATTGTACAAAGGTCAAGTCCCACCAGTGGGGCTCCCAAAAATCTCTCTCTCCATCTTAAAGAACGTTTTGTCACTGAGACCCACCCCCTGGGAGGGCTTTTGCCAGGACAAGAAAAGTGCTGCCAATGGCATGAGTTTGAGTAGCTTGGAAGGGTACCCCTGGTCTCAAAGAGATCTCCTTTATTGATATGTCGCGCTGGCTAAAATTCCATCAATATAGCTGTCCTTTTGGGGTAAAAAGAAGTGAACTGTCTTTCAAAATATAAATATCCCCAGAAAGGGTCCTGAACTTTTTTTATGAAAGTTAATTTTTTTTCTCACATAAAGACATCTCTTCCCAGGCTTTTATAACACCATCATCTGTCTGCTCAGAGTCTGACCCATAAAATGCCCCCAATAAATATCTGCTCACCATCTGATGAATGATCAAAATAAATAAACAAACAAACAGCAACCTAAAATTAGAGAGAAATCTCAAAGAAAGCCAAGCATCATCCAATCTCTCTATTCCACTTAAATGGAATTGAACATATAAGATAGTTGCATGAACTTGTTCTTTGGGGGGGGCATTAGACATATAATTTTTATGATGTTCCACAGAGAGCATTGTGACAAAAGGTGCTTTTGCACCTGAATACTTTTTAAAACCACCTCCCAAAGGCCTTACCTCTAAATACCATCATGTTGGGGATTAAGTTTCAACCTATGCATTTGGAGGGATGTAAACATTTAGTCCGCAGCACCACCCAAACAAAATTTGGGTTCTGTTAAATACTTAGACGTGAAGAAAGGGTATTTGGTAGGCATCACAACAGGTTGACTGAAGGGCTAATGAAGCATCAGCCTCAGGGCATCTCATTCATCAGCCCCTTCCAGTGCTCTATTCCTAATTTTATCTACTTTGTTCTATTTTCCTTTACTTAACACCCTCCCCCCCCACCACCACCAAATTGCAAACTTCTGATTCTACCAAACCTAGACCTACCCCTGGTAGGCGCCCAGCGGTGCCGCCACAAGTGCCAAAGCTCACGTTCTGCTTGTTGCTCTGAATTTTTCTGGATGTAGTGGGTAGGGTCAAGCATGTGCTTAGGTTGCCCAAGTCAAGTACATCTTTCCAATTAATTCCCCCAAGATCCATATTTATGCTTTTTGGACCAGGACAAGGGCTTGAGAAAGAATGTTATTTTAAGCAAATAATAATTATTAAGACTGTTATTTTTGAGTGCCAACTACATGCTCGGTGCTGTACTAGAACTTTTCACCTATGTTTCCTTGAATTATTTGTTACCACAACTCTGCAGCACAGAGTGGTTAAGTAACTTGTCCAAAGTCACAGAGTCTGTAAGTGGTCAAATTAGGATGTGAACCTAATATCAAAACTTTTCCATTCACTATGGCTAAAAGTTCTCCCAAGGGCTTTGGACTCATGCAATTATGTAAGACTTAGCAAATAGAAATACAGGTAAGTAATGAGTCATTTTTCAATGTAAATATTCATTGTTCTTCATCTGAAGTTCAAACTCAACTGGCTGGCCCAAATTTTATCTGGCAACCCTACCTTAATAGACAGTTACTCTGAAGAGTATATAAATTTGTACACATATCATTCTTAAAAGTTAAACAAGCCCTGGTGGGCGTGGCTCAGTGGGTTGAGCACCGCCCTGCAAATTGAAAGGTCGCCAGTTCAACTCCCGGTCAGGGCACGTGCCTGGATTGCAGGCCGGTTCCCTGGCTGAGGTGCGTGTGAAGCAACCAATCGATGTTTCTTTCCCACATCAATGCTTCCCTCCCTGTCTTTCTCCCTCCCTTTCCTTCTCTCTAAAAATAAATAAACAAAAAAAAATATATTTTTTTTAAGTTACGCAAGGTGTGTGAAGTGTATGGCACTCAATGCGGCCTAACCCCTTGGTGGTGAACAGTGGGACTCCGGTCTTGTCCAGATAATGTAGGACAAGTTGGCTTCTCTCTCTGTGCTCACTTTCTCCTTCTGAAGGACGCAGTGTTGCTCTGATCATCATGCAGGACCCCGAAACTGCAGTGTCCACTGGTGGCCCGTCAACTCGACCATCCTTATGTATGAAGAAAGGGACTCTTCCTGTCAGGGAAGACACGTCAGCTCCGTTTTCCCACGGGCTGTTTTCAAAGACCAAGATCATTTTGGTGGCTGTCAGGGCCCATGTGTGGAAAAGCTGAAATGTCTTCAGCTGAAGGCGGCCGCAACCGGGTTTCTGAAGCCCTGCTCTGCCAAATGCCCGCCTTTTCAGATAGGACGCTTTCAGATAGAAGGCATCGTATCTGAAAAGGGAGGAAGAGGTTCCATGAACAAATGAATTTGGGAAGCGTCATGATGTATATTCACCCCATCATCTCTTGGCGATTCAAACGCACATGTTTGCATAAGAAAATAGGCAGAATCAGATCCTGTTTACTTAGAACTCCACTTTCCAAGCTGGTTTGCCAGTGGAATCTCTTGTTTGCAAAACGTCCCATCCAATAGTTTCGCCATAGGACTCACTTTGGGACCCTGAGCTGTAAGAAAAAGCGCTGTCATTGTAGTGTCTAACGTAGCAGTCAAAACCGAGTTCCTACCCCTGGGGTGACTTTAAGTCAGGGCAGGTACTAACATTCAGTTGGAATTCAGAGGAATACAGCATAGGTTTTCTTTGAACATTTATCTTATTTTCTACTTGGAAATGGATGGAGAGCCTGGGAACCGTGGAAGGCAACCAAGTGGGGTTAAACCCAAGACAGGGACTCAGACTCAGGGAGGGAAGATGTGAATCCTTGTTCTACCACTTCCTAGCTGGGTGGCCTTGGGCACGCTCCTTAGTGTTTCTGAGCCTTAGATGCCACACCTGAAAACCAGGCCCAGTTATACCACCCCACGACAAGTAAACGAAGCACCACAAGAGAGTGCTTTGCACCATGCCTGACACATAGGAGGCGCTCATTACATCTGTTAGATTTGAACCAGTTGTTGAAGCAAAGAAAGAGAAGTATCCCGTGTTGATGCAATTAGGATTGATGGGGACAACGCCAGGCACGGGGTACTGATGGGGGACAGAAGTAGGCCATGCGGTAGTCTTGTATGGATAAGTCAAGGCAGATCCAAGGAATAAGAATTAGAGAAGCAAAATGTTAGGAAATTTTAAGGCCTGCAGAAACCACGAGACCGGAAGTGCTGGCAGCCAACCTCAAGGCTGAATGGGACAGCACGGGACCCGACCTAGGCCTCCCACGACACAGGAGAGAGTCTTAGGAAAGCCTCATGTAAGGATCATATTTCTCTCTGGGTTTCAGCAAGTTAGACAATACCTGCCTTATTCACCATCAAAGAGTAACGTGGGGATAAAGTGAGATGTTGTATATGACAGGGCTTTATTGGAATCTGGTAGAGTATTTAATGGAATACACCCACATAGATAAAAACTGAAAGTAAAAAAAGTATAAAAATTATATGGATCAAAGTCGATGTTGACTGAATGGGAGCGCATTGGACTCCCTCACAATCTAGTGTAAGAAAATGCTCCTTCTCTAACTCCAGTACTTGCCTGGCTGCAGGAAAATTCCATCTCAGTCACATTTTCCAAGGCCCTCTTCTCTCTAGGATTGTGCCAAAGTCCTTGGGTCTTGTGCAATGTAGAACGTTCTAGGAGAGACCCACCAATCGTCGGCCCGCACCAGACTTGCTAGGTCCACCACCCCAGCCTACCTGGAAGGTGGCGCTCCTGCCGCCTGCAAGCTCTGTGTGAGGACCGGCAGTCCCTACCCAGGGCCGGAGCCTCTGCGCCTCGGGTCTGCACCACTTCTGCTCGGCCTTCATTATTTCCCTCAGAGGGTCTGCCTGCTCCACTTTTCCGGGATTCATAAAATTTCCCTGTCTTACCTTTCCTGTTCTCTGGGGAAGCTCTCTCAAGTTTCTCCTCTCTCCCCTCCCTGAGGGTCACCCCCCAACCCCTGGAGCCCCAGCCTCCCTCAGACGATCCCGCCCTGGTCATCAGAGGGAACTCGAGGCCTAGGGGGTGGGGAGACTCTGCTGTAAGGGGACTTGGAAACTTCTGCTTCTGACTGCCTCCTTGGGATGAAGGAGGAGAAACTATCTGCCATGAGGAGAATAAAAATACAGATTGAACTCAGTAATTGATCACATATACACAAGTAGTATGTTCTTTACGCTCCTTTTTTTTTTTTTTAAATGTCTAATTTGAGGTGAATTGCTTGGCTTGAGTTCCATTTTATGTTTAATAAGAGATCTGTTTGTTGTGCCAGCAAACCTACACTGCCAACCCCGTGCTCTGACCTCTGTCCCAACACCAACTGCAGTAAGGTCCCCTGAGTTGCTGGCTCAGTTGTTTTAGGAGGCAGATAAGTTTCTTGAAGATAGATGGGCAATGCTGACTCTGTAAGGTGAAGACAGTCGCCACAGGAGGTGAACAAAGGAAGGAAAATATTCCAAGCCCACCCTTCACCCCTGCATGACCTCACCCTCAAGCTCTTACATTTGGAAAATAGCCTGTCTCTCCTTCCTGCTCTTTCAGGTCATAGCTATTTATCTCAAGAGTACAAGGTCATTGTGAAGGAATAGCCGAACAACCCTGCTTATTTCTCCTGTGACATAGGGACAAGGCTGGAGCAAGGCTACAAACCAGGACTTCACTATGAGACAGAAAGAAATCTTCTTGGGGCGTCTGTGCAGAGGAAGGTGGCTTAACTGCTGGCGAGGTGACGTCATGCTATTTTTATAAAAAAAAGGGAAGGAACGTCAAGGTCAACAGAGAGAAGAGAGGGAGAAGACAGGTGGAGTTCTTTTCCAGAGAAAACATTAAGGCTTCAGGATTGTCAACGGTGACCATGAACTTGTTGTCCAGTGTGATTCAGAGGGAAACACAAATGCATAGCAACAGGCCTGCGGGGGAACACCGAAGGGGCAAGAGAGGCTACCTCTGTGGAGGGGGCAGAGTTGGGGCCGTGGAGGGGGCGGTAAGGTGATCATGGAGAAGTTACACTTACCTGTAGGACGTTAAATTTTAAGATGGGTACCTATTCATGCAACCCTTGTGTGATTAAAATTAATGTTTTAAAGTTTAATTTCATAGAGAAAATACGTGAGATGTGAAGTCATAAGTTCTGAGTTTGAGACGTGCCTTTTCTATTTGGAGACATTCAGCCATCACTTACAGAGCAACAATATGCCAGAGAGTAGGTCAGGCAACAAGGGTACAGAGATGGATTTTTAAAAAAGCCACTGGTCCTAAAGTTTAAGATCATAACTTCTGTGAGTCTCAACTGACTTGTCTCTACAATGGGTATGATAATTTCTACTTCACAGTGCTGTGAAGGATATTAAATAAAAGTATAGAAGTATACTTCTGTTAACTCTAAGCACTATACAAATGCTCTTCACATATTTATTGCAAGTCTTGTTCAAAGGAGAGCTTGAAACAGTAACTTGTTGCTACATTTTTTCTTTTTTAAATTTATGTAATTTTTTTCAAACAATCAAAAATTTCAAAGAAGTTGGAAAGATGATACAAAGAATGGTGTGCTAGTCAGTATTTAACAATCTGCTCTCTAGAGCCAATAAAGCCTGAGTTTTAACATTTGCAATTTCCATGTTGTAAACAATCCCACCCCAGCCATTTCCCTTTCCCAACAAGATGCTACTGAAGGCAGAGTTGGAAAGACGTCAGCATAACGTGCTGCCTCGCACCGCTGACAACGAGCTTTTTCCCGAGTCCTTTCAGAATGAGATGCCAATCCGGTACTTCATCTTCAAACACTATTACAATCTGTGTTTTCCACAAACACAGACATCCCCTCCCATAGAAGGCCACACTAAAACTATTTTTTAAAAAATCAGGCAATCAACACCATCGAATCCAGAGACCCCACGCAAGTTTCACCAATTGTCCCAACAATATCCTTGATATCAAAAAGGTCCAGCTTAGAATCACATGTTGCATTTGCGGTCAAGCCTCCTTAAACTCCTGAAATCTGGAACAGCTCCTCGGTTGTTCCTTGACTCTCATGGCCTAGATATCATTGAAGATCACAGGCTGGTTATTTTATAGAATGTCCCTTGATTTGGGTTTGACTGTTTCCTATTGATTCTGTTTAGGTTTTGCTTCATTGGCAGTGATAGTATAGAAGCAGCGCTGAGTTCTCACGGCATCCTATCAGTTAGGGGTTTGTTTAGATCTGTCCCATTCTTCACAATGTTCATTATTTATCTCCTTGTTAAGGTGGTGTCTGCCAGCCTTTTCCACTATGAAGTTATTCATTTTCTTTTTGTAATTAGTATGTCTTGTGTGAGAAGGTACTCTATTAAAATATTCTATTTATGACATTTTTTATTCATTCTGTTGCTGATTTATATCTATATGGACTCACGGTTTCCCATTTTATTTAATGAATTTGAATCGATTGTTATCGCTACTTATTTTGATACCAAAATGGCTCTGAATTGGACAAATGTTCTTCTCACCTCTTAATTCAGCACAGCGTTTTCAAGGTTTATCTGCGTTGCAGCATGTGTCGTTATTTCATTCATTTTTTAAATTTTTTAATTTGTATTTATTTTTAGAGAGAGGGAGAGGAAGGGAGAAAGAGAGAGAGAGAAACATCAATGTACAAGAGAAGTATAGATTGATTACCTCTCGCATGTCTCCAACTAGGGACCCAGCCGGCAGCCCAGGCGTGTGCCCAGACAGGGAACTGAACTGGCAGCCTTTAAGTTTGCAGGCAGGCACGCAATCCACTGAACCACACCAGCCAGGGCTCATTCATTTTTATAGCTGAATACTATGCCATTGTATGAATGTACCACATTCTGTCTATTTGTTCATTAGTTAATGGCCATCTGGCTTGTCTCATTTTTTTTTTTTTTTTTTTTTTTGGCTATTATGAATAATACTGTTATCAGCATTCATTGACAAGTTTCTATGTGAATAGGTTTTCAATTCTCTCAAGTATACACTTAAGACTGCAATTGCTGACATGTGGTAATTCTGTTTTACTTATTGAGGAACTGCCAAAACAATTTCCAAAGGGTCTGCATAATTTTACTTTCCTACCAGCCATGTATGCGGGCTCTGAGGACACACGGCAGGTCACGCCTCATATAGATGTCCTCCTCTCCTGCAGACCTCTGATTCTTTGTGCCAGGCTGTGACCGTGTGTGAGCACCTTCCCGCCCACTGCAGGTCACTGCGGCTTCCCACGCCACCCATCCGACAGTGACCAGCGTGGACACCTGCCTTGCTCTGCCCCACTAATCGTTTTAGGACTAAATCATTCAGGAAGAGAAGAGGGGGCACTTTTCTCTTTAAAACAAGAAAACAAAGAATCGGAGAAGCTAAGTGACTTGCTCAAAGACACAGAGCAAGTGAAGGTAGGGCCAGGAACAGACCCATAGGCCCCAGGTAATTCCGCTCCTTTTCCATTACAATAGCTCAAAACAATGGCTATTATTTGATTGAACACTTTGAACTCATTCAGATCTCAGAATACCTGACCACTCAATCTAAAGAAATAGCCACCCAGTCACTTCTGATCATGTTACCCTGTTTGAATTCTCCTTCTTGCCCTCATCAGTAACTGATGCTGTGATTTGTTTGTTGACTCCAAGTACAAGGACTGTGCCCGTATTGTTCCCCACTGTATCCTCAATACCTATCCCATTAGCTGCGTCCTAGGTTGTGCTCAGTGTAATTTGTGGGACAAATGAATAAACCATGTGTCCAACACAGACTAGTTTCTCTCGTAAGTGTTATGAGAGAGGCTCAAAAGGTAAAATTATTTTCCTAAGGTTACATGCTAGCCAAGGCTTTATTGGTTAGATTAAGTTACTGCAAGTGATAGTAATAGAACCCTCTGTTTTAACGGGGCACGTGGCTTCCCAAATAAAGACTACATGTTCTACCCTCCTTTAGAGCTGGGAGTGACCACATGATTAACTCTGGCCAATAAGATGTAAGAGGCACTGATCCATGCAACTTCTGAGAAGTGTCCATAGAGATGAAGCCAGGGATCTTTGCTGTCCCTTTTCTCCTTTCTGCAAGCAGGACTGTAGACCTGAGTAGCCATCTACTAGTATGAAGTGAACTTAGAGATGGGGATCACTTAAGGCAAAGAAGGAAGACAGGCCTCCCTGACACTGGTATGCCACGCCAGCCCCAGATCACCAACCAGGACTCCATGGAATAGAAAAATAAATTTATGTTATGGCCTCCACTGTGTTCCCTTGAAATTCATATGTTGAAGCACTAACCCCCACTGTGAATGTATTTAGAGACAGGACCTTCAGGGAGGTAAGTAAGGTTAAATGAAGTCATAGGGGTGAGGCTCTAATCCAATAAAACTGCTGTCCACATGAGAAGAGGAAAAGACACTAGAGACCTCTCTCCTTCCTGGGCACAGAGGAAAGGCCATGTGAAGACACAGGGAAAGGGTGGCCATCTGCAAGCCAAGAAGAGAAGTCTCACCAGAAACTACTTCTAATAATACCTTGATTTTGGCCTTCTAGCCTCCAGAACTCTGAGAAAACAAAGCTCTGCTGTTTAAGGCACCCATTGCGTAGCATTCTGTTTGGCAGCCCTAGCAGTTTGGTACAGTTTCTGTCTTATTTAATTTCTTGTACTTTAGCATTTTGCCAGCAAGGAAAAAGGACAGGGAGGGTGATGGCTATTCAATGGCTGAAGGAAAACATGGTCCTACCACAGAGACACATAGAGCCATGGATACCTGTTCAACAAATATTTATTAAAGGCCACTAGGTGCCCAGATTTGTTCTAGGCATTTGATAAATGCACATGATAAATGCACAATATACATATTATAGTGTTAAAAGGTGGTAACTATGTGGGGCAAGGAGAATGTAGAGCAGGACAAGCGGAGTAGGGAGTAGCAGTGGAGGGGAGGTTTGCTGTAATAAATAGGATAATCAGGATAGATAAGCTTCATGGAGTAGATGACATTTCAACAAAGACTTAAAAGACAAGTAGGTATCTGAGGGAAGAGGATTCCAGGCAGGGGGAACAGCTAGAATAAAGGCGCCGAATTTGAATTGGAAGGCAGTGTGCTGAAGTTTGGTGAGAAGAAAGAGAGCAGACGGTCAGAGAGATAACAGGGCCAGCTCGTGGAGAGCCTTGAAGGCCATCCTAAGGGCTTCGGCTCTTTTTCAGAGTGAGCTGGGAGTCATTGCAGGGTTTTGAGAAAGAAGTGATGTGAGATGTCTTCTATTTTTAAAGGGCTCCTGTGGCTGGTGTGTAGAGAATATGTAGGACAAGGGTGGGAGCAGCAGGACCTACCAGGAGGCTATTGACAAGCACCCACAGACAATGATGGCTCAGACAAGGTGCCAGGGGAGAAAAGTGGTTAGATTTGGGATATGGTTTGAAGATGCAGCAGATTAGATTCTGACCAACTGGATATGAAATATGAAATAAAAGAGAGTCAAGGACAACTCCAAAGGTTTTTATCTGAGCAATTTGATAGATGGAGTCCTCGTCAACTGAAAACATTGGAGGAAAGTTGCAGGTAGATTGGGTATTTTGCGGGTGGGAGAAAACAGGAGTTCAGGTTTAGACATGCTAAGTTGGAGATGTCAATGAGACATCCAAGGAGGAGTGTAGGCAGTTGGATATGCGAATTTAGAGTTCAGAAGTCAGCCTCAGGGCCAGAGACAAACGTGGGAGTTGTCAGCATCTGGGCGATCTCTGAACCGTGAGACGGCAGGGTCCCCATGGAAGTGAGTGTAGATGGAGAAGGGAAGCGGGCCAAGGCCCGAGCCTGGGGCCCTCCAGCAGGAACGGACCGGGGAAACAAGGAAGATCAACAAAGACTGAAAAGTGACTGGGGAGGTAAAAAAAAAAGAAGAAGAAAGATAGTGTCTAGGACTCAGATAAAGAAGGGAGTGATTAACCAGGTCTAATGCTGCTTGTGTTAAGAAAGTAAATTAAAAACTAAGGATTGCCCATTGGATTTAGCAACATGGAAGTCACTGGCGGCATGTAAATTTTTCTACAAAAGAAAAAAATTATAAATCAGTATTGTAAAGTAATAATAGGCATACTAAAGTATTTAGGGGGAACCATACCGGTAACTGCAATATACTTTGAAATGCATAAAAATTAGATGGATTGATGGATGAATAGAGCAATGGACAAATGGTTAGATACATGATAAACCAAGTATAGTCGAATATTACTGGTAGGATCTAGGTGATGGACATACAGGTTTTCACCATAAACTTCTTTCAATTGTACAGTATTTTAAAAAAAATTTAATAATAAAATGTTGGGAAAGAAGAGAAAAAGAACTAGGGGCAGAGGCTATAGATGACTCCTCCTTGAAAGTCATCAGAAACGACTAAACAAATAGGATGGCAGCTGGCTGGGAAAGTGGAACCAAGATAAATTTGTTTTTTTAAGATAATAAAAACAATAGATGGTTGTATGCTCCTGGGAACGATCCAGAAGAAAGCAAAAGAAGTGATGTGATGTAGGAAAGAGAGGAGAGAATTGTTTGTGCAGTATCCTTGACCGGGCCCAAGGGATGGATCTGGTTCACAAGTCGGGGAGCTGGCTTTCGCTGGAAGCACAGGAATCCACCTGTGGAAACATGAGGGGAGGCAGAGAAGGTGAAGGCCAATGCTGGTGGGTGGGCAGAACGGGAAGGGGAGATTAAGGAAGTTCTCTTTGGTTGTTTTAATATCTCAATAAATGGGCAGTTGAAAGTAAGGATAGGGAGGAAGTGAGAGTTTGAGGAGAGAGCAGAAGGTACCAACTAGCCATTCTAGAGAGGAGAGAATGAATAGACTAAGGACAAAGTAGATCCATGCCTGGCAGCATGAAAGCCCCATTGGAAGATCACGGTCAACACAGTTGTGTGTTTATCTCCAGCCTTGTTTAGCTTTACTGGCACAGGCAGAGAATAGGTATAGAATCGGATTTCATCAAGGAGTCAAGTGAGTACTATAATTGGCCATGGAATTGTAGTTGAGGAAAGAGATGGGTGAAGACATGGAGGGATGAGGGGCCGTGGAATGCTGATAGGAGCGTTGGAGGTTCCAATGTCCGGGGACTCTCAGAGTTTGGATGTTAAAGGGAGTGAGCTAGAAAGACAGGGGGTGGTAGGGAGAGATTTGAATGCATGAAATTGATGTTGTGGCTTACTGGTAAAAATAAAACATGGTCAAAGGAGTGAGAGGCTGAGGTTGGGTAGAGGTCAAGATCACAGGAAGAGGGCTGGTCAAGGAAATGAGGCCTGAGGCTTGGAAGGAACACCTACACATCACATTTTCCAACTGGAGCCAGGGAAAAAAGTGCAACTGTGAACCAGGAACCCAAAGGACTGGGAAGTGAGGAGGAATGATTCAGGCGTCAGCAGAAAACAGGGCGGTAGAACGTACGATCTGATGACGCGAGGTTCAAAGTTAAGGGGTTTTAGGATGAGGGAGAGAGAGGGGTCTGCACAGCCAGGAGCACACCTGCCCCCCACGAGGCCTAGCAATACAAGGGCTGTGGGAGGGAGAATGGCCACCGCCTGAGAGGGCAATAAAGGCAACAGTGTCTCAAGGAGGGGCCAGGTTCCTGTTAGGGCATTTGGGTAAAGGGAGCTTTCAGGGAAGTAGTCAAAATAGAGGGATCTTTGCTGATCACCATCCGGAGGGCACAATGGAAGTTTTTCAGAGCTGGGGAAGGATGAGAGAAGGGGACAGAATAGAGCATGATAGAGCCTTTTGGAGACTGGTGAGCCCAAGATGAGAGGTGACCTGGGAGTCTGGGGTCCCGGTGGGTACTGGCAACACTGAGATACAGGGCCTCGTGAGATGTGTGCTGGGACTCAAGGTGGACAGTGGCGGTGAGGCGGGAGCGTTGCAGGTAGGGAGGGCTGGGTGTGTGGGACTCCCTCGTTGTCCCCGAGAGCGCATGTTCTTGTTCATACCTGGCCGGCAAAGGAGGAATCTCACTCAGTGTGGTGTACGGTTGGAGTGCTGGTCCAGGAGCCAGACGCCCTCGGGTGATGTCCTGGCTGTCCCTTGCTTGTCATGTAATGCCACCTAACCTCTCTGTGACCTTGTTTTCTCATCACAGAGCAAAAATAATACCTATCTTCCAGGTGTGTTGGGGGGACTAAGTGACTAATCTGTGAAAGCATTCAACGAATGCTAACTCTTGTGAGAGGCACGTGGGCAACGCTTCGCTAAAGTCAGACCCACCTCTGGACTTCTCGGTCATGTGAGCGAGGAAACCCCCCTGCCGCCTTATTCGTGAGCTCTGCAAGCTTGGATTGAGTTGTCTGACTCTTATGACCCAGAGATTCCTGGTGCAGACCCTCCAGTAGACAGATGGGGAAACTAAGGATTAGAGACGTTAAGTTGGTTACTTGGGGACACAGAGCTAAGGTTTGAACACAGGCCTGTGGGACCAGCCAGTCTGCTCAGACATAGCCTTCCCACTACCGATTCAAAACCCAAGTGCCTAGGACCTCCTTTTTTTTTCTGGTCAAGTGTCTTCCTCCCAGGGGGACTCTGCAAAGGCCAGACCTGGACATGGTGAGAGAGAAGAGGGGCTGGTTTGACCTTGGGCTAACCCCCCTGCAGAGCAGTTTGACGGGTCACAGGCTGTGCTTGGGAGGATTAATTTTCACATGGTCCAGTGGTCCAGATCCCAGGCCTGTGCTCCCTGGGACGTGGTGTGCAGCGGGCAGTGGAGAGCTGTTCCGAGACCGGCACAGGTCGTCTGCAAGCCTCCAGTACCCAGGACAGCATGAGTCGGAAGAGGCAAGGGTCCATGGATTTAATCTCAACAGAGGAATGCCGGCTACGCACCCACACTCTCCACCCCAACCCCTGCCTCCTGTCCTGTATTTACCAATTCTTCCTCTATTATGTTTCCTTCATTTAATGTCTTCTTTTTTTGTACACCTCCTTTTTCCACAACTGTTTTAGAATAATTTACAGAAAATATATGCAAGGACTAAGTCAGTCATACACTAGAATAGGAAGTGTAGACTAAGAAGATGGGGATGGATTATAGCACCATGTGCCAAATGTGATATTTCACAGTTGCTGACATTGAGCTTCCTGGTGGCCAAAGCAAAAATGGGAAGTAGGGTCAATTATGTAGTGTCATAATCTTCTTTCTTAGGGTATCCTTTGAAGAAAGCCAATAACATAGCCTCAAAATACAACCCTTAAGAACCTCTAGAAAGCAGAGTCAAATGCAAGTGTCTAATGGTGTAGCCTGATTCAACAGCATTTGCCAAACTCTCAAAACCCCAGAGTTATACACATCATTAATAATTCTTCCAAAAGAAACAAACGGTTTCACAGGGACATAAGTTTGAGACAAAATCAGAATGAACAAAATCAAGCTTTTTTTTAATTTCAAAATTTCCAAGATCTTTTAACACTCTAATGTCCAGATGACTCTCCAATGTTGAGGGAACCCTCCTCTCGATACACCCCCAGTTTTTTCAGGAGTGTCTTTTAGAAACTCACAAGAGCTAGAGGCCACGTTTCAGGAGCACGGACCACTGTTTCATAAACACTGATCTGGAATAGGGACTTTCAACCTTTTTCATCTCATGGCACAAATAAACTAATTACTAAAATTCTGTAGCACACCAAAAAAAAATATCTATTTTTTGCTGGTCTGACCAAAAAAAAATAGGTATAATTTCGATTCACTCACACCAGACAGCTATTGTTGTGTTGATTGTTGTCATTTTTTTAATTTGCCAGTCTAAGGGAAAAGAGGTCGGCGCCCCTAACTAAATAGTCAGGTATTGCATGTTTTAAAAATTCTTGCAGAGCACTGGTTGAAAATCGCTGATCTAGAAGAATGGCCAAGTTGAACTCCAAATGAAAGTTCTCTCAATCAGGCATTTAGAGTTAGCCATCGGCCGGTTTAAGGCAATGATTCTGATGTGGCCCAGACTTCCAGTCTTCTAATACTGTCATGGTAAAATAAAAACACCTCTTCCTCAAACTCCTCTTTTCCAGGACTCACACATCCTTAGCCCGAACAACTCGAGGACATGGAAAGACGTTACAGAGGGTGAAGGGAAGAACCTTTTGCAACCTGTGAGATGCTCCAGCTCCACCAAGTGGGGGTCAGGTGGGCTCCCCTAGGGGCCTGCGTCCGGGGCAAAGTTGGGGTTCCCTGTGCCCACTGCCTTGGCTGCATGGAGCTGAGGAGCAGTTAAGAGAATGGAGTCTCAAAGACACGCTAGATGTGTCCCAGAAGAGAGTCAGAAGTAGGTCACAGATGAGCTTCCAGCTGAAGTCTGAACAAGAGCTGGCCAAAGACATAGGGGCTGGAAGGGGCAGGAAAGCTGGGGAATGTGGGGGATGGATCTAGACCCTAGAATCATCTGAATTCAAAAAATGTGGACCGTGGGCGTTCTTATCTGGTTTCTATAACCTTGGGAGTAGATGTACTTTGATAATTCTGAGTCGGACAAAAATGGTTTCATGTGTTGTTCATTAACAATAGTTTCTAACCTTCATGCCTTAAATCAGGTGCATAAACAATTCAGTACAGATTCAGGTTTGGGACCCGAACCACCAGATGCTCTGAGCCAAAAAGGCAGATAGAGAAGATAACACAGAGATTGCAACTTTGAAAGGGCAACATATGAAAAGCACATGTCCAAGGATGCTTATCATGGGATTATTAATACAATGGAAAATGGAAAAAACCTCAACGTTCCCCTCATAGGAACTCCTTAGCTAAAATATGGTACATTCATATGACTACCTTCATGAATGATTTGAAGTATATTTATTAATATGCAAAAAGGATGTATGATAACCTATTAAGTAAAAATACACATTACCAAAATATAAGTAGCAGGGTCTGATTTTAATGGAAGAAAACATTTGTTGTGTAGATATACAAAGAAAGAAGTCTAGAGGGATATGTCAAAGTTGGAACTGGTTCTCTGTGAGCTGTGAGACCGCTGATCACTGATGTCTTTTTCTGTATGATCATCAGTAATCCTTGTTTTTTCTTTTTTAACAATAAACATAGGTTGGTTTTTTTTTACATAATTATTCTTCAAATGCAAAAAAAGGAAACAAAGTGCAGTTTCCAATTTCCTGCAGGGGGTGCGTGAGCCACTTTCTCTCTTGCATCGTCCCCACCCCACCCACCCCCTTCATACTTGAACTTCAGTGTCCTGTTGTCATTTTGGTTCCAAATCCCCTTCCTCTGTCTGCCCCACCAGCCCATCCTCAGACAGGCAGATGCTTGGAGGGGGGCGGAGGTGTACCCAGCTGGGGTCTGAGGGGCACAGGGGTCAGGAATTAAATTCTGGAATGCGCCGTGAGCTGGGACGCCAGCCAGCCCGGGGGAAGAGAGGCTCAGAGGGAGATGGGCTTTGGCTGGGACAGGACCCTCTGCGGCCACTGGGGTGTGAGGGTGGGCTGGCCCCGATCAGAGGCCACGCATGGATCCAACAGTTTGACCTCATGGCAAGGCTGCGCCCTCATTCCTTTCCCACTGAACTTGATGCAGGACCTAATCTCAGATCAAAAGTGTCTTTGTGGGGCTTGGATCTGTGGTTACCAGCCCCGGCCCGCCGAGGTGGTCCATCTCAAGAGAAGTGGCTCCAGTTTCCCCATTTGCAGCTGGGTGTGAAATTCTACCCCTGCTTGGGGCTGTGCTTCTCAAACTCCTTATAACCCCTGGGGTATTTGAAGGCACAGGATGAAAGAAACTGCATTTCAAAGGAAAAATTTTTTTACTGGGAACTAATGAGTGCGTATTTGCTCAGAGATTAAAAAACAAATATGTTTTATTTGGAGATTTGGAAGGACTCTAAGTTTCTGAATGTTAACATTACAGCAAGCACAAATATAACCCAGACTAGAATGAGACATCTAAATGAATTCAACATTTTAAGGCTCCGAGACACTTTGTACTCCCTGTGGATAGAGACCTGCTTCAGACTATGCTCCAGGCCCACATTCACTGCTCTGTAAGAAGCACTGGATAAACAATCACAAAAGTGTCTTACCTCCCCTCCTGGAAGGGATCAATTACACCAAGGTCACTTACAAAGCAAGGTGCATGAATTACGGAGCCGCACCTGAACAGGTTTGCATGGAGGTGGGGTGTTAAGTAATCTCCCTTAATTTCCTACCCTGTTATCTTTCCATTTGATCAAATTTTAAAACTGAGCCTCAATGAAAGGGAAATGACTCGCCTAAGGTCGCCCAGCTAGTAAAGCGACAGGAGCCGGATAGCCACCAGTAAAGCCAGTGCAGACCATAATTAAGCCAAGGCACCTTTAAGAAACAAAGTGGTTCCGAAGCCAAGAAGTTATGATGGCAGCCACATGAAGGATCACGCTGTTAAAAGCCATTATTTCTCAGGGAATGGAACTTTCTCGAAGAAATGATCGCATTCGACGGAATATATTCCTGTAACATTTGGATGGTTATAACCAATATATTTTCTTAATTGTGTTTTTCAAACAGTTTTAAATGGTTATGGTTTAGACACGAAGCCCAAATAACTGCCCTTGGCCTGATTTCAACCTCACCAGCTACCTCCCTGAAACTTGGCTTCCAATAGCACTGGCCAAACTGTCAACCGTGCATTGTCCACCTGAATTTCTACTTCTCTGTATAAATGCATGCAGCTCAACAAATTGTTTCTCCTCCCCTCCCCAATTCTTCCTAGGACCTAGCAAGCAGAGAGGAGAATTACATAGTGCAAGTCAAAGCAGAGAAAAGAAACAGAGTCTCTTTTATCACAGGAACACAGAGACATTGGTTCACCATTAACCAAGTACACGCTGGTTGCCTAGTCGATGTTCAACCCAGTGTCAGACAGCTAGTTAAGGCTTTGTCATCTGTTGCTGTGTTACTGTTTCCCTTGCAAGGACAGAAATCCAACTCGTACTGGCTTCAGAATCAAAATTGGGGTGTATTGTATAGGTTAATAGAACTAAGGAAGACAAAGAGAGAGCTCTAGCTTCAGGCATGGCTGGATCTAGGCACTCAAACAATGTCATTAGGTCTTTTCTGACTCTTTTCATTGTTTTTGTATGCCTGTGTGTATACAAAAACCTTACTCTTGGGTAATGTCTTTGCATGCAGTGGTCCTGGAAGCTCCAGAGCTCGGTCCTCTAGTTTGGAAATCAAGGAGAGAAATTTCTCAGTAGTTCCAACAGGAGTCCCAGAATTAAATCTCATTGGCTTGGCTTAGATCACATGCTTATGTCTGAACCGATTGCTGGAGCCAATGGGCGGAATACGTTGATTGATCTGCCCTGACTCACATCACCTCCCCGCCACAGAGCTAGGAACCACACAGAATGACAGTGGGGAGCAGTGGTTGCCCAAAGGGAAAACACAGGCCACTGTAGAAGGAAAAATGGATGCTTGGTATGGGCACAAAACGGATGCCCAGTGCTCGATCTGAGGTCCCCTTTAACATGATCTGGGGAGAAACAGAATGGAAAGAAATCACTGACTGTTACACTGAAGGCTGAGGAGACCCCGAGATGCCACGGTGGGGGTGGAGTGGGGAATTAGATTTCAGAGACAGAGGGCCCAGGGGAAGGTGAAGCAAGAGGGCACCGTACCCCGCCTTGGGGTGGGGAAAGCGCTAGGTCAGAAGAGCTGGACTCTGTGGGTCTCAACAGGCGGCCTGAGCAGCAAAGGCTCACACCACACGTCCTTCTGCATTTAGCGTGGCCGGAGTGAGACAACCGTCTGAGGGAGCGGATTGTGCCGCCCCACCCACCTCTGACGTTTAGGGCAACGTAAAGGGAAGGAGGGACAGAGAGAGAAAAAGAGAGTTTGATTTGTTGCTTCACTTATTTATGCATTCATTGGTTGATTCTTGTATGTGCCCTGACCGATTTCAAACCCACAACCAAAGGGTACTAGGACAATGCTTTACCAACAGAGTTACCTGGCCGGGAAGCAGATTAATTATGTTTTCTTAACTGCCATGCTGCTGAAAGCTGTCAGTCCCACATGAGTCCTGTTAGCCTGAGTCACCTTCCTGGAAGCTAATTGCCTCCACACAAACTGATGAGATTACACTCCTGGGCCCACGAGGCTGGGAATCCGACCTTGGGCACTGGTGGATTCCTGCCCCCGTGGAAAGCCCCATGGCAGGTAGCCAGCAGGCCTGCCCTGGCCCCAGCCTGCTTTCTGCTTCCAGGCCCCCAATACCTCCTTACAGCGCTGCCCCCGGGTCCCAGTGGACTGCAGAAAGGACCCCCTGGCATAGGGCCTCCCCAGAGTAGGCCAAACAAGCGGCAGCTGTTCCTATAGCTGGTGCGATGTGCCCAGCACACAGTGATGGCACCTATCACTGTGTATGTGAAGGGCACAACAGGGTCCTGCTGAGATGCTCGGGAATCAGTAACTGTAGATAGACTGTTGGGCTGGACTCCCCCCGCCCCCTCCTACTCAGAATACTTTCCCCTCCCTCTTTGTCATGGGCCGCCTGTTAACAAATGTGTTCAAAGCACAAACTTTTCCCCCCACCAATCCTGACATCCGAAAGGTTTCGTCTGAGACCTCCTATGGCAGTGTTTCTCAAAGTGGGGTCCGCCTGTATTAGAATGACAATGTTTGTGAACTGTGCATTCGTAGATCCCACCCAGCCCTGCTGCATCGGTCTCTGGGTTTGGGGCCAGAGAGCTGCATGTTAAAAGGCCCCAGGGGTGGGCTGGTGGTGGTGGTAGGGATTCCAGTGCATCCTGAACTCACAAGCCACAGTCCCGCAGGCACTTCTGAGGCTCCTGGCCCCAGAAGGAAAGTTCTGATTCACTCACTGGCCCTGCCCACTTCGGCCCTTCTATCAGGCAATTCAAAGTCTCCAGGCCTGCTAGTTACTGATTAACTCTAGAAAAGAAATTATAATGACTGAAGGGACAACACAAGCCCAGAGACAAGCTGAGTCACCCCAGGAGAGTGGTGCCAGACGGCTGCTGTCACCAGGCGCCTAACAAGGAGCAGGAGGCTTCGTGCATCCCACCTAACTAAGGCCAGCCTCCCTCTGTGTGCCAGCAGCGCCTGTCCATGCCCAGGCCCTGAGCTGCCACGTCCCGTCGGCTCCCGTGCCCAGGATGGCCTGCACCGAGGGCCCACAGCAGCCAGCCCTGCATCGGCCCCAGCCCGTCTCCATGGGGTCCGCCACCACCGGCACCGCGGGGCCCCCCGGGGGTCACTGCGGCTTCGCGGAGCATGACCTGGAGTGCCTGGTGTGCCGGGAGCCCTACAGCTGTGCCCGGCCGCCCAAGCTGCTGGGGTGCCAGCACGCCTTCTGCGCTGTCTGCCTGAAGCTCCTGCTGCGTGTGCAGGACAACACCTGGACTGTCCCCTGCCCGGTGTGCCGCAAGGCCACTGCCGTCCCCGGGGGCCTCATCTGCAGCCTGCGTGACCAGGAGGCCGTGTTGGGGCGGCTAGCCCGGCCATGCCCAGAGATGCGGCTCTGTCCTCAGGAGCTGGCGAATCCTGTCCCCTTGACAGCAGGACACCTCTCCGGCTTGGGAGGAGAGGATGGGCAGGATGTGGCAAATGTCAACCGCATGGCAGCCCGGCGCCTGGTGGCACACCTGCTCCTCCTGGCCTTGCTCGTTGTCCTCATCCTGCCCTTCATCTACCCCGGCGTCATGCAGTGGGCGCTCACCGTCATCATCGCCCTGGCCCTGCTGATGTCCACCCTCTTCTGCTGCCACCCCAGCGGCCAGGGCGGCTGGCGGGGCTTCCCCAGGACTCTCTTCTGCAGGGAGCAGAAACACAGCGAGATCTCTTCCATTGCCTGAGTGCGCGCCGACCAGGCACCCGCAGCACCTTCTGCCTCGGCGGTCCCATTATTCTCACAGTGGACAGGGTAAGGGGCCCTGAAGCAAGACTGGCTCCCGCAGGGGGAGAAATGCCAGTCGGACCTGCAAGCCAAAGCCAGAATGGCTGTCTTGGGTCTAGAACTACGTGCTTGGACGAAAGACTTATGCCTGCCCCAGGCACAGCACAGCTAAACTGTTTGGGGTGGTGAACAGGCACAAATGACTTGAATGATGCCGGGCGGGGGGGGGGGGGCTCCTGTCCCCCTGATTCCAGTGCTCCAGGGTTGTGTTTCTGGGCCTTGATAAAGTATTGCGATAGTAATGTTACTGAAAAATGAATAGAACCAGAAACTCCTCTTTTTTTGTTTTCAATTTATGTACCTGGTTTTATTTTATTGCTTGGTTTCGGATTGGGTTTTTGTGTTTGGCGGAATTTGTTCATATTTCTGGCTGCTACGCATTTTCCCTCCTGGGAAATAGGAGCCCAGGGGAAACCCTCCCGTGCTCCCCGCCAATGCTGCCTGTCCCGTGCCCGCCCCCCCCTCGCCAAAGGGCCTGGCAGTTGGGTCTGCCACCGAGTTGCCTGGTCCTCCTTCTCCCTAAGAAAGGAGGGAGACAGAACTTGTGTGAAGAAGTGGCACTTCTGATGCCGCCAGGGATCCCCCACATGTAGTTGGCAGAGCTGCGAGCGTGGGGGGGGGGATGCGGTCGAGTCTTGGAATTCCCCCCCCAGCGTCCCCACCAGGATTTCCCAGCTCAGCGTCTCCGGGCGCTGACTTGACCGAGAATCTCGGAGTTCCAAGGGCTTCCACCCGATGGGGCCCAGCTGCCCATCTGATGCACAGGCCCACGCTCCGGAACCAAATCTTTTGGGTGCTGCTTTCTTTATTATTGCCTCTCGATTCCCATTTGAGCTTTTGTCGTAAAGATAAGAAGCCTCATAAATGCAGCGGTCCTTTCCAATGACCCCACCTTTCCCACCTCACTCCCAGAATCACAGTCACCAGAAAGGCTTTGGTATCTTTTCTTGGTCATTTCTGCTCAGTAACCTAGCGGAGGCTTCTGCTGGAGGGAATGACCTCCCACGGCCACCCAGGTCAAGCCTCAGCCAGGGGGCCCGTGGGGTGCAGGGGAGCAGAGGGTGAGAGATGACGCGTTATTTCCTTCCAAAGGCCCCATCATCGGAAAGCACACTTGGAACTTCAGAAGGGCTCACTGAGCACAATCCATTGTCCTGTTCTGCCTCCCCCTCCTCCTCGTGGAGACTCGTTACAGTGACCAGACCTTTGTCAGAGAGAGAGGCGACAACTCTGCCACCGGAGCACAGGGGTCGACCCTGGGTTGTTTAAACAAGGTCGTGCCTCTCAGAGCTTCACGTTCCCCCAAATGAGCTGGTAGAACTGGAATATTTCTCACACCCCTGCCGCCCAGGAGGTGAGGGCAAGGCCGGGACCCCAAACAATGGGTGTGCACGGCTCACATTCCCTGTGCCCTCACACACAGAAGAGTCAAAATACTAAGTAAGGATGCCATTAGCTGTTCTTGAAGTCTGGATCCTTTCTTTTTTTTTTTACAAAGTATTTCCAGGGCAACTCTGTGACCCCCCCGCTGTTGGCCTTCTTGACTCCTGCTGCTGAGACAGAACATGTGAGGGTAGGTGGGTGTGTGCTGCCCACACCGTTAAGCCACTCCCAAGTGGGCCTGAAGATTACCTCGCCTCCCCAGGGTGAGTAAACGGCAAGAATTGCTTGGCACTTCCTGAGCTGGCCTTGGGCATGTGTGTTTCGGGATGGGAGCCAATAGGAGAGGGAAAGAATGTTCTCTCCCCACTCACCACCACTCCCATTCCATCTAGTTCCTGGACCCTCCACCGACAAGAAGACCTTCACTAAGATTTCAGTTGTTAATGACAACACCATTTCTATGTTAATAATGCTGGCTGCATGTTTACTGAGGGCTTACTGTGTGCCAAGCCCTCCAAAGCTGACTTATATAGCAACCTATACCGTTGAGATCATTTGCTGATGAGACTGGGATCAGAGCGGTAAGTTCATCTGCCTCAGGTTGCACAGCCGGCCACTCTCAGAGCTCACTGGGGCATTAATCCAGGGCTCTCTCTGCTCCACCATGCCGCATCCTTTGTGTGCAGTTCCAAAACCACCAGAAAGCTGGTCCCTACTCGTGGGCTTGCGAGGAAGAACAGGAAACTAAGCTCAGGAGTCCCCGAATTCCAGTGGTCAGGTACTCAGAGAGGCCAGAGAATTCCAGGGCCTGTTGTCTATGCTAAGGAGGAAGAACAGACAATGATACAAATGAGATGGCCTTTCTGCAGACTCTTACCACCCCGTCCCAGCCTCCCGTGCAGGGAGTTCTATTGCCACATGGTCCCCAACCAGTGAGCCCCCTGACCCCTGAGCAAAGACATCCTGACACTGCTATCACCACTACCTTTGAAGGCCAGCTGTCCCAACGACCTCCTGGCCCCTTGCAGTATGGGGACAGAGAACACCAGAGGTCAGTACTAGCCTAGGCACCCTGCAAGGGAGCAGTGGAAACAGGCAGCTTTGAAAGGGCATGAGTGGAAGTGACCAGAGAGGCAGACCAAGGCTCAAATCTAAGTTCTGACCCAGCATGTGACCAGTTACAGAACTCCTCTGAGCCTTAATCTGCTCACCATAAAGTTGAGAAGGACATCACCTCCTAGGGTCTCCCTGACAATTCGAAGTGCTATCGACCCTCTTGGGTGAATGGGTTCCCTGGGACCTGTTCCCATGTGTGAGAGTGAGCCGGGAGCTGGCCGTGATGATGGGGTGGACAAGCCAGTCCAAAGTGGGAGCATTGTCCAGAGCAGGCCAATCTTGTGGAGACTTTGTGCTTAGGTTGTAAGGGGAGGTCTGAAGGATGCAGAAGAATTGCGGGGAGTGGGAGGGAGGGAGCAATTTCTTCCCCATCAGACCCATCTCCCTAATCTGTGCCCTTGGAGGCAAACAGATCTGTCATGAAGTCTAGCTTCACCGCTTATAAGTCATCTTACCTCTCTGGGTCTCAGGTTCCTTACCCATGAACATGAAACAGAGCTTATAATCCATATTTCAGAGGGTCGCTGGGGGAATTAATGAAATAATCCATGGCTGAGCGCTTAGGATCATAAAGAGATAAAGCAGAAAAATGAAAAGACAAGAAGAGAGAGCTGGGTTGAGTTTTAGAAAGCCCTAACAAGAATAATGAGAACAGGCTCCTCTTGTTTTATTCAGTCTTATCAAGAAGGCAGTTTATTACAGCCAGGTCACTAGAATTCACCTCCCTCATGACCAGCCTCAGCATCAGCAGTGTCGTCAGCAAAATATAATAAAACAATAACGGCTAACATGTTTGGAATGCACTGTGAGAAGTGTTGTCAACTTCTCACAAGTGTTGTCAAGTGTAGGGTGTTGTCAACATATGCTGTAAGGATAGGTACTATTATTGTTCCAAAATTATAAACAGGGCTGCTGAGGCACAGAGAGGTTCAGCAACTCACTGGAGATCCCACAGTGAGGCAATGGCGGGGCCAAGGGTAGAGAGCAGAAGTCCAACTCCAGAGTGTGGACTTTGAGTCACTTTGCTGTAGAAGGAGCATTTCCAGCCCATCATAAGCACTCAAGGTACGTGCGTCCCTGGACCGGAACGGGGAAGAATTAAGAAGAGCCATCATTCCCCCATCAGTTTATAGCTTCCTGACTCAGTGGGTGTCTGGGACAGAGAGCTGTGGGAGCCCGGCTGTCTCATTACCCCCCGCCACGTTCTTATCTTCCGGCCCCGGTTCATTGCTGGAACCTCTTTGGAAATGACGGGAGGAAGTCTGTCAGCCTTCGCTAAGACAATTAATTCATTGTGAAAAAGGAAAGCCTTTCCAGTAATGAAAAACATTCCTGCAATTTCTCAGGAACAGCATAGAGCACATTCAGAGAGAAATCAGATACCAGCTCTTGAAACTGCCTGAAGCTATTCTTATGAACTTTATATTCCTGTTGGAAAATTTTAAAATCACTTTTTAAAAAGGGGCAATATTCTTTGGGTCAGTAGAGAGCTCTGAAGAACTCAGAACACCATGAAACCTAGGATCCCTCCATGCATTTATGTATTCAACAAATATTGGTTGAGCATCTACTCTATTTCAAGTAATAAGTAGGGTGTTTATTTGATAAGGAACTTTGACGAGGAAAGAAAACTAGTGTATGCAAAGTGCCTGTTGTGGGTTGAATTGTGTTCCTTGGATTGAATTGTGTCCCCCTGCCCAAAAGAAGACAGAATGTGATCTCATTTGGAAACTGGGTTTTTACGGAAATAAGTTAAAATGAAGTCATTAGGGTGGGCCCTAAAACAATATGACTAGTGTCCTTATAAAAAGGGGAAATTTGGGCCCAGAGACAGACACACACAGAGGGAAGACAATGTGAAGACACACACAGAGGATGCCACATGACGATGAAAGCAGAGACCAGGGTGATACAGCAGGAGCCGAGGAAAGCCAACAGTGGCCAGCGAGCCACCAGAAGCTAGGAAAAAGGCATACCATAGATTCTCCCGGAGTCCTCAGCAGGAACAAACCCTTCTGACACTTTGATCTTGAACTTCTAGCCTCCATATTGTGTGAGCCAATACATCCCTGTTGTTTAATAACCAAGGTGTTGTGGCACCTTGTATGGCAGCCCTAGGGAACCAATACAGTAGCTCTCCTGTGCCTTTGCTTGCACCATGCCCCTTAGCTGGGCTGCTTCAAGCTCAGGTAAATAACTTGCCCAGAGTCTCGTAGCATGTAAGAGGCAACGGTGAGCTCAGAATCAAGTCCGATGGACTCTCCAGATTAGATCTTACTGCTCCTGTTTTGTGGATGGGAAACCAAGGTTCAGAGATGCCCTGATATCCACCCCCCTGCAACAAAAAGTGCCCGAATATCAAAGATGGAGCTGGAATCCGAACCTGCAGTTCCTAAATTGTCTTTAATCTTTGCAACAATCACATGAGAATTACTGAATTATTACCCCCATTTCACAAATTAAAGAGTTAAAACCCAGGGCATTAAGGCACTTACTTGACCAAGGTCACAAGCAAGTGATTGAGGTACCAGACTTTGAACCAACTGACTCCAAACTCTGTCTGCACTTCCCACTTGCCCCACACTGCTTCTGTCTGTCGCCTGTCTGTGTTGAGAGGCAGGCCAGCGCGTTTTTCAGGATGCTTGAATACCCATCATAAGAGATTGTTGGCTCAAAGAGGACAAAACTGTAGTGGACATTGATCTTCTTTCCTTTCCTTTGACTGCCTTATAGTCATCTGCCCCCCCACCCCCACCCCTTGGCCTCTCATCTCCATTTCTAGGAAAACTGCCCTGTGGTTACTCTTGTGAAAGGGAGAATTCCACCAGCACCCACCACACCAACTGGGGTGCTGGGTCCCTCCTCTACCCACCTCCCATTTCACCTGAGGTGGTCACATGACTCGGGTCACGTAATCTTTCCCAGAACTTGAGACAAGTGATGAATCTGGGGCTAGTGATGGAGGGACGCAGGTTTGGAAGTGGCAGCAGTAGCAGCAGACCAGATGGGCGCCACAGCTCTGGTCCCTAAGCCGCTGGTTGAGTCAGTGAACACTCAGCTTTCTTCTCTACAATTAATTTATTTGGTTCTTTAGAGAGCCAGAATCAGTTTCTGTTGCTTGCAATCAATACTCCTGAACAGGAGCTGTGCAGGTCTCTGGTTGCTGAAAAATTCCACCATGACCATGACCCCCAGCCCTTCCAAAGCCCAAGCAAACTTCGATGCCACAGACCAGGGAGCCACCTCCACCCCCACCGACCACCCTCCTGAGAGCCAGCCTCACCTTGTGATGAGGCTACTCTGATGTCAAGCCCAGGATGCCCGGGCTTCTCTGCCCAGAGCTAGGGTCAAACAGGAAAACATGGCATTGGATCTCAGGCCAGCCATAGCCTAGAGAAGGCTAGACTCCATGCTATTGACCTCATGACCGCCAGAGGAAACAAGCTCTCGTTCTGCAAAGATACCCATCTAGAGGCCCTTCACTGAAGCCAAACTGAAAATAAACAGCCTACAACGTAGCTGTGGACGCAGCAGTTCCAACGCAACGGCAGCGGTCACAGCGCCTAAGGTTTACCCAGTGCTTACCGCATGCAGGTTAATGTTCCACCCTTGGAAGTGAGTGCTAATATCCATTATGCTAGACACTTTACATGCCACGTCACTGTATCAACCCAAAACCCCTATTCGAGTAAGAGACTAAAGCTTGGAGGACATAAGTAACTTGCCTGAGTGGCAGAGCTGGGATTTGAAAGCAGGCCGTCCAGTCCAGCTCTGAGCCCTCAGCTTAATCACTGCACCAACACCCCCCTCCTACCCCACCTTTCCCCCTCCTCATCTTCCCTACCCCCCCAAAAAAACCCATGGACAAAATATGGCCCTCAGACAGACAGACCTGGGTACAAAACCAAGTCCTGCCATTCCCTCTCTGCATGATCTTGGCCATGACATATGCCTTTCCTGAACCTCAGTTTCCTTGTTTGGAAATGTAGGATCATCAGATCTACCTGATAGAGGTTTTTATGACAATTTAACGAGATGACACGTAAAACACCTGACACAGTTCCCAGCACGTAGTAGGCAATTGCCTATCCCCGCCAGCCTGTCAACAAACGTGTGTGAGCACCTGTCATGTGCCTGGTGAGTTGGGGAGGCAGAAATACAGAAGAAGAGACAGTCCTTACCACCATCACCCCCACATCTGTCACCTTAGCTAGGGGAATAAGATGTGCACATGTACCCTGAAATCAAACAGCTGTATGATGAGACTTGAATAATGTAAGACAGGGGTTTGCTCTAGAGAAGACAGACTGGAGAGAGACAGCCTTTGGGGCTTCTGGAATAGTGGGAATGTTCTATTTCTTGACTTAGGTGGTAGCTACAAAGGTGGATATTTACTTTCTATTATGTCTAAACAGTGCCTATATTTTGCATGTGCTTCAGGTACATATATCATAGGTTTTTTAAAATTCTTGTTTATTCTATTACAGTTGTCCCAATTGTTCCCTTTGCCCTCCTCTGCCCCATTAAGGGAACAGAGTGGGGGATCATAGTTGTGTGTGTGTGTGTGTGTGTGTGTGTGTGTGTGTGTGTGTTGTTTGTTTAAATTAAGCCTAATACAACAATGCCAAAGGGTTTAAGCAGCTTTAGGGACAAGGCTAGGTCTGACTGGTGCCCAGGGCTAAGCTCGCCCTGGGATGCCTCCCCGTCCACACCCACCTCAGCCAAGGTTTTTGAACTTTGTGAGCTGCTCTGAAGACCGTCTGTCTGGTTTGAGTCCTGACTCTGCTACTTACTGACTGAATAAGTCTCTTGAACTCTTTTAACTTCAGTTCCCACATCTATAAAATGAGGAGATAATCACAAAGCAGTGAGCATCAAATGAGATCACCTGTCGGGACCATTGAGTACAGTGTACCTGCACACAGGACGTGCCCAAGGAACACTAGCTGCTCGAGATAGGCAAATAGCTGGCTGTATTGTCTTGTTTAACCAAATGGTGGCAAAGACAGGCTCTTGCTGGGCCTTGGCAAAGATGAAACTAGGATCTGGGCCTTCATTAAGACTGTTTCTCTTCACTTCTGTCTCCATTTCTCCTGCATTTGGGTTTTGTTCTCTCTGACCAGTTTTATTCCAGGAGATTGGTTGGCTCCTCCTACTCGTGTCTTCCTAGCTTCACTTCCAGAGAGAAAGAGCAGGCTTCCTTCCTTTGGTTAAATGATGAAAAACCCCAGCGAAGGACTCTGATTGGTCCCCTTGGGTCACACGCCCTTTCTGTAACCAACAGAACTGTGATTGGCAGCCCCAAGGGAATCTCATGATAAGGGAGGACAAGGTCCTCCAACAAAGGAAGATGCTGTTTGCAGAAACATGAGGGGCATTCAGCAGACATACAGTAGTTGATCACCCTACGGAGAACCTATGTGAGCAGCAGATGTGTGAGCCTACCCCCAGCCCCACCACAGCTAATTGGAGGTGAACTTCCAACCTAACTGGGTTCTCTTTGAGGACCTGCCTTCTCCCCATCCAATCTCAGTCCAAGTGGGTTCTGATGGTAATACTATTATACTTGTTTTCTGGGAGGGAAAGCATGTGTCCCAAACCTGCAAAGCATATGTCCCTCCGCCACAGGGTTTGGTTCAATGACAGTTCTGCCTAGGAATCTTTCTGGAACTATCTGGAGGCAGCATTTTCTCTGCCAGAGTTCCTAAGCTGACAGACTATTTGTCTGGACTTTCTGGTGACTATCTTTCCACCCCAAGGAAAGATTTTTCTACAGGCAAAGCCAACCCAGAGGCAAACTGAGCCCAGTGGTAGAAAGAGCTCTCTGATCATATTATCTGAGTACCTAGATCTGGCCCTGCCTAAAAGCTGACTTTCCTCTGAACTTTTCAGTAGTTACATGGGTCAATAAATTGCCTTTCTCTGCTTAAAACACTTTGAGCCGGTTGTTCATTTGCAAGCAAAGGAGCCCTGACTCGCGCATGCTTGAGTTACAAGGCCACACAGAGCAAACGTGCATGTCACAGGCAGGAAGCTGGAAGTAAACGACTAATGAAGCTGTTACCCCAGAGAAGCAGGCAAGAGGGAGGCCGTGTGGCTTCTGGAGGCAAACAGAGTAGGCTCAGCTCCTGAATTCCCAAATCTCCAGTCTCAGCAAGGTCTCTCTGCCATGCCTATTGTCTGTCCATGAGACCAGCTGTCATATCTTTAACATCCCTCCTTTAAATAAGCTAGCAACCCAGAGAATTCCAATACCTCATCATCCCTTCTCTAACATAAAACCTGGTGCTCAGTGAGGCCTATGGCCTCTGCTGAACGTTAGGTAGAAAAGTTCAATGGAAGAGTGCTTCGGGGCGGAACAGAGCATTTGTGAATTGCTACAGAAGACACATCGGCGGCCTGAGGTTGGGGTGGCCAGGGCAAGCCTCAGAAAGGTTACGGGAACTGGCCGGGCCTTGAGGCAAGGGTTTGATTGGAATTGCCAGAAGGACTGGGGTGAATGAGGGCATTGCATGCAGCGGAAATAGTGTGAGAAACGCAGAGGCTGAAGGATACACAGCCTATTCAGGGCAGAGAGTGGCACTGTCTGAGTCAGGGATTCATCGGGGGCGCAGGGGGAGAAGGCTGGGCCTGACGGTGGAGGGGCCTGGAGACTAGGTGCAATGTGGTATCCTGGATCGGATTCTGGGATGGTAAAAGAGCATTAGTAGAAAAATCATCGAATGAAGTCTGTACTTTAGTTAATAGTAATGTGCCATATCAGTTTCCTACTCTTGACAAATGCAACATCATTATGTAAGATGTTAACACTGGGGAAACAGGGGGAAAGTGCTATGGTTCTTAATTAAGAATCCTTAGGTTTCCCGTCAAGATGGCAGTGTAGGTAAATGCAGTACATGAATCCTCCCACGATCACATCAAAGTTACAACGAAACTACAGACCAACCATCATTCAGAACCACCTGGAATCCAGCTGAACAGACTAGAAAGGATATAAAGAAGCAGCACACCAAGACTGGGGATCTACATTGGAGCTGATGAAGCAGAGGACCTAATCAGCAATTTGGAACATAAGAAAGCAGAAAACACCCAATCATAACAGCAAAAATAAAATAATCCAAAATAATTAGGGTAATATAAGGAGCCTCTGGGACGACTTCAAGTGTACCAACATTCGCATGCTGGCAGTGCTGGAAGGAGAAGAGAGAGAGCAAGGAAATGAAAGCCTACGTGAAAAAATGATAGAAAACTTCCCTAATTTGGTGAAGGAAATAGACATAAAAATATAGGAAGCACAGAGTCCCCAAAAACATGAACCCAAAGAGGCCCACACCAAGGCACACCATAATTAAAATGCCACAGGTTCAAGACAAAGAGAGATCTTAAAAGCAGCGAGAGAAAAGTGGTTAGTTACCTACAAGGACTCTCCCATAAAACTGTCAGCAGGTTTCTCAACAGAGACTTTGCAGGCCAGGAGAGATTGGCAAGAAATATTCAAAGTGATGAAAACGCAAGGACCTCCAACCAAGATTATTTGACCCAGCAAAGCTTTCATTGAGAATCAAAGGACAGATAAACAGCTTCCCAGACAAGAAAAAGATCCCAGACCAAAAAAAAAAAAAGCTAAAGGAATTCATCACCACCAAACCAGTATTACAAGAAATGTTAAAGGGTCTTCTTTAAGAAGAAGAAAGAAAAAAATAAAAAATATAAATAATAAATTGGCAATAAATATGTGTCTATCAACAATTACATTAAATGCAAAGAGATTAAGTACTCCAATCAAAAGATATATAGAGGCTGAATGTATAACAAAACAAGACCCTTACATATGCTGTCTTCAAGAGACACTTCAAATCAGAAAACACACACACAGACTGAAAGTAAAGGGATGGGGGAAAAAATTCATGAACATGGCAATAAACAAATGAAAAAAGCTGGGATAGTAATACTTTTACCAGATAAAAAAGACTTTAGAAAAAGGATATAACAAGAGACAAAGAAGAACCCAACAATTCCACTTCTGGATATTTATCCAAAAAAAGCCTAAAACACCACATTGAAAAAACATGTGTATCCATATATTCATTGCAGCATTATTTACAATAGCCAATATATGGAACAGTGATTTTCAACATTTTTCATCTAATAGCACACATATACTAATTACTAAAATTCTATGGCACACCAAAAAAAATATTTGCCAATCTGACAAAAAAAATAGGTATAATTTCAATTCATTCACATCAGATAGCTATTGTTTCATTGGTTGTTGACATTTTTTTATTTGACAATCTAAGGAAAAAGAGGCCAGTGCCCCTGACAAGAGTCAGGTATCGCATGTTCTAAAAATTCTTGCAGCACACCAGTATGCTGCGGCACCCAGTTGAAAGTCACTGATATGGAGCAACCTAAGTATTTATTGATACATGAATAGATAAAGAAGAAGTGGTACATATGTACAATGGTATACGACTCAGCCATAAAAAGAATGAAATCTTGCCATCTGCAACAATGTGGATGGACCTAGAGGATATTGTGCTGAGTGAAATACGTCAGATAGAGAAAGACAAGTGCCATATGATTTCACTTAAATGTGGAATCTAAAAAACAAATGAACATGCAGAACAGAAACAGATGCAGAGATACAGAGAATATTTTGACAGTTGCCAGACGGGAGGGGGATGGAAGAGACAGGTGAAGTGATTAAGAAGCACAAATTGGTAGCTACAAAATAGTCATGAGGATGTAAAGTACAGCACGGGGAACACAGTCAATAATATTGTAATATCTGTGTATAGTGTCAGATGGGTACTAGGCTTATCAGGATGATCACTTAGCAAGTTATACAATGTCTCATCTCTGGGTTGTAAACCTGAAACTAATGTAAAATTGTATGTCATGTGTAACTGAAAGATAAAAAATTATTTAAAGTAAAAAAATAAAAAAAGAACTCTATATTCTTTGTAACTTTTGGGTCATTCTAAAATCTTGACAAAATAAAAAAATATATCTATTAAATAAATAAATAACAGAATAATTGAATCCTGCCTCAGTATTTTAGATAGCCAAAGTCTCTGAGCTGAAGACTGAAGACTGGCCTTCCTTCTTTAAAAAGGATTATTAGCAAATTTTAGAGGCGCGCAATGAATCATCATGCAGCCTCTAAAAAGAAGGAAACCCTGCCACTGTGACAACGTAGATGGACCTAGAGGACAGTGTAGCAAGAGAAATGAGCCCGACACAGAGAGACAAACGCCACGTCACCTCACTCACCTGTGGCATCTAGAGTCGTCAAACTCATAGAACTCGACAGCAGAACGGTGGTTGCCAGGAGCTAAGGAGAGAGAGCGGGGAGAAATGAGGAGATACTGGCCGAAGGGCACAAAGTTTTAGTTACGCAAAATGAAAGAGTTCTGGAGATCTAATGAACAGCGTGTGACCGTAGGTAACAATACCGTCTCATATACTTGAAATTTGCTAAGAAGATAGATCTTAAAGTAAACCTACATGCACATACCCCACAATGGGTAACCACGTGGAGGGGATAGCGTAAGTTATTCAGCCTGATTGTGGTAACTTTTCATGAGGTATACACACAACAAAACATCAATTTGTGGGCCTTAAATATATATAATTTTATATGTCAAAAATATCTCAAAAAAGTTGTTTTAAAAAGAAATATTTACATATACTTTTTGTTTGGGAATCTGTCACAAAGAAAAATAGTTTAAATATTAATTAATGGCCTTGATTAGTAGTTTACAAGAAACAAATAAAAAGTGTACCTCAAAAAAAAGATTCAATAACATTAAACTGTTCTCAACAGAATAAGGACTGAACGGAATAAGTTTCTCATGTATGATCCAAAGTGACTTAATGCAAGTTCACATATCGGCTAAGGGCACTTTGTATGCCATCAGTGATGTGTGTCTCATGCATTACAAAATATCAGGGGCAAGTGTAAAGCATTCTTAGGTAAGAAGCAGGTAGAGGTCATCACCCAAAACCCTGTGTAAGAGATAAGGTAGAGGACTACAAAATTATTACCTAGCACACAAGAACAATGGGGAAAAATATCAATCCAAGTGGCTTTGACCCTCAACCCCTGTGACATACTGTAGCCAATTCCAGTTGATGGTCCAATTAATAAAAAGAGGTTAAGTTCTGTGGGTCAAAGATGCCTTAGAGATACAGAAAAGGGATTTCCCAGCAATGTAGCAATATCCATGATCACCACAAACCATCTGCAACACCCTCCACCCTGTCTCTCCTCTGAAAGTGTGTCCAGTCGCTCCCCACCAGAGCACTGTTTATGTCTGAGTGTCATTAGAAAAGTGACCATGAACCACCTTCTGAGTCATTAAGTCTCAAGTTCATCATAACAGCATCATAAAGATGCTCATTGGGAAGGGATGTGGCGGTGCCTTCAGTGAGTGACATCACTCTTGAATTCAGTTCCATTCAACAGTAATCCATGCCAGGCCACGCCCCACCTACATCCAAGAAAGATGGACATCTGTGGGACATAGTGAAGGAGCCTTTCCCTGCTGAGAATCCACTATCTGCAAGTCATAGAAATATCTTCAAACCGGTATTGATATTTAAGCCTATGAGAGATCAGGATAGCAGAATCAACCAGATGTAGGATCAAATCCTGGCTCTAATGTCTTGTAGCTTGGTGACCCTGGCTCAGTTATTTAACTTCTCTGAGCCTCAGGTCCTTCTTTCTTCTGTGAAACAGGCTAATAATAGTATAAACTGCATAAGATTAAGTGATATAAAACATGTATGAAAAGCACATAGAGTCAGCCACAAGGATAATGCTCCCTAAACAGTAGTCATGGTTAGTTCTAGAACTTCTGAGACAATAGAATCCAATCATTTCGTTGTTCCAAAACTGGCTGTTCATCAGAATCATGAGGGAAGCTTGTTAAAGTGCAAATTCCTGGGTTTCCATACCCCCTGAAAAATTCTAAACTGGGTAGGCCTAGGCAGGACCCAAGAGCCTGTGCCACCATCACATACTTTCATTGTGCCTAGCCCATAGGAGGCACTCAACAAACCCAGACCCCTTCCTGGCCCGGACTATTGCAACAGCCTCCTAACTGCTTGCCTGTGTCCATTCTCATCCCTCTGACCTCCCCGAAGAGCCAGGGAGATCCTTTTAAAAGATGAGATCATGTCACATCGCTGCCCCGAACCCACTGCAACTCATCGTCTCATGCAGAATAAAATCCAGAGACGGGCCCTCCATCCGTGGTTCCCGACACCGGGCACACATTAGAACACCTGGGGAGCTCGTGAATGACACCGATGCCTGGCCTAACGCTAGACCAGCAGAATCAGAACCTCTGGGGGTGGGGCCCCAGTGGGGTTGCCAGATAAAATATAGAACACCCAGTTACATTTGTATTTCATATATGCAATGAATAATTTTTCAGTATAACTATGTCCTGGGCAATATTAAGACAAACTCCTACTAAAAAAAGCATGTATTTGTTGTATACCTGAAAAGCAAACATAACTGGGTGTCCTGCATTTTTATTTGCTACATTTGGTGACTTTGGCCCAAGATCAGCCTTTCCCTTCTGTATCTGCAATACCTAGAGCCTCACCCACTGCTCAGTAAATTCTGGTTGAATTAGTAAATGCTTATGAAATGGCTTCTCCTTCTAGCACAACCCCCTAAACATTCTTTGGGAGAAGTTGACAGAAGACATCTTAGTAGAAGTATCTTTTACCAAAACTAATGGCAGCTGATTTTTACTGAGCATGTCCTGTGAGCCAGATTTTGTTCAAAGCACTTTAGCTCTATGTCCTCATTTAGTCCTCACAACACAACTTGTGAGGGCCATAATGATCCTCCTTTTACAGACGAAGAAAGTAAATTCTTCAAAGTCCAACACCAAACCTCAAAAATTGTACAGGCATACACTAGAGGGGTAAACATATTTTCCCCACCTTTCCGACAGCAGCCTTGATTATGGATGAGGTCCCGTGTGCTGTTCGGTGCCCGAGACTGGGGTGCGGGATGGGCAGCAGACATGTCTGTAACTGGATCCAATGTCCAGAGTCAAGAGTATTCAATACAGGATCTCAAACCAAATTAGATCCATGACTAGGGCAAAGTCAAGACATGTGCACAATGATGCCTGATCCCTCAAAGCCAATCTGGCTGGGGGGGGGCCACGAGACATTGAGAGGAAGGCTGGCTGGAGCCTTTTCTCTGGGCGTCACTTCCATACGGTTACTAATATTCTATCCTGACAAGACCCACATGCTCAGCTATAACTCCCTATGCCCCTAAAGGGTGCTCACTATTGACCCATCTGACCTCAGTTGGCAGAGAGGCTATTCTTGGTTCTAACTGGCCAGTGGGGAGCTGAGCAGACAAAGGCCCAGAGCATTCTACACAGGCACACATGAGTCACAGATTCTGCACTGACAGCTGGTCTCTGACCCCATCCTCTGTCTTTTCCATTCAAGGTAGCGTGCCCTCTTCATCCAAAGAGCAACGGCCTTTGTGGTCAAGGTGATTCATGCTCCTACTCTGGCACCCATTAGCTCTGGGGCTTCTGCACGGCCTGGACCTAAGCCTGTTTCCTATCCTGTAGAACGGGTGTGGTAAGAATGTATAGGGTTGTTAGGGATATAAGATCCATTCTTGCATTCATTCAGTGACTCTGAGCGCCTATCAAGCACCTGGCACCGTCCCTGGGGGTGGACACACAGCTGAGGACAAGGTAGCCAAGACCCCCATTCTCCAGGCTTTTAAATTCTAGTAGGGATGGCAGATAATAAACTGCAAACAAAATGGCCAAAATAATACCATAGAGTGCGAAATACTACGATTACATAGAACAGGACTGGAAGTCTGATATGATTCCCCTGCACTTAGAACAGTACACGGCACATAGTAGGTGCTCAGTAAACATTCGTTCAATGACCGAGTCCGCTGACTGGTTAGGGGAGACTCGCAGATGCAAGCCTGAGTGCGCGCCGCAGTGTCAGGCTGGAAACAAACGCAGGAAGAGGAAGGTCTGTTGGCAGAGTGCCAGGCACCGCCACCTCAGATGCAAAGGTCCTGCGACTGAACCAAAGTTAGCGTTGGAGAAACTGAAAGAAAAATAAAGGAGCGCGTGGATATCTCAACACTCTGTAAACTTCCACATGGTCCCTATACGTGCGGCAAGGGCGTTTCTGAGACTGGTTCTTTGATTTTTCATAATTCACTTTGGAAGATTTCCATCCAAGTTGCTGTTCAGCCCTTCACTGGCGGCCGGGGCGTCTCGCGGGCACTTCCTTGCTGAGTCAGCCTTGCGCGGCCTTCCCTCGCGCGCTGCCCTGCGCTGCTTCCTGCAGGGCAAATACACCCACAACCCGAGTTTTGCGCCGGGACAGGCCCGTCACTTCCTGATGCCGGCACCCCTGTCGCGGAGTGGCGGCGGGCCGAGCCCTGTGGGGACACGCAGCCCGCGAGCTAGAGCCCGGAAGGCCCCGCTGTCCCGACGCACGTCCGCCGGGCCCGGGGGGCCAGGCGAGCTCGGGGCGGGCAGCCCAGGGCAGGCGGCGGCACCGGCCGGGGCCAGCGCGGGGCGGCGGGGCCGGGCCGGGGCAGGGGAGGAGCCGGGCGGGAGGAGCCAGAGCCAACTTCTCCTTCGCGCCGCTGCCGCCGCCTTAGCGCCCAGGTAAGGGGCCCGGTCCCGCCGAGGCCACTCCCCGCTGCCATCCCGCAAACCCTTTGCCCCCCACCCCGCCCCCCGGGGCTCGTGGGCGTGGGATCCACGGGGAGTCGCCGCGCGCTTCCGCAGCGCAGACTGCCGCGGAGACAAGGCGGCCCGCTTGTTGCTTGCTTTCTTTCCGAGCCGGAAGTGCGCTTAGAAATCACGTGGGGAGGCAGTTGGGGAAACTGAGGCGGGGCGGAGCGCTGGGGCTGTCTCCTGCTTCCCAGCTCGGAGCTCCGAGCCCTTAGAGATCACCCAGCACCTCCTTTGATAAATGAGGTAGCTGCTCTGGTCCCAGGAGGAGAAGGAACTTGTTCAAGGTCACACGGGTTCACTGGGCTTCACCTGGTCCCCTTGTGGCCCCTCAGCGCACCACACCAGGTATTGGTAAGGAAGGCCTCAGGGGCAGCCGTCACCTGTAAGCTCTGAGTTGCAGCAGACACTCAGACTGAGGGGGTTCGGGAATAACCTCTGGAGAAGAGCCAGGCCCCCAGTGTTACAGGCCGGCAGTGTCCCCTTACCCAGCCGTTGGTGTCAGGGGGAAGAATTACTGCTGCTAAGTTTAGAGTGGATTTTACAACTAAGTCAGCTGAGGCTCAGAGAGATGGATGGTTTCCCCAAAACCACAGAGCAAGGAAGGAGAACAGGATAAGAACCTGGGTTACTCTGCCCCACAGCCTGACCCAGTGCCTGGTGCAGAGTTGGCCCTCACAGTGCCCTTCTTGCCCTGCCCTGGGGTTGCACAGGGAGTTGGAGCACAGCCAGGCCAGAGCCAGGGGCTTGGCCTGGAGACTAAGACAAAGTAGGAGTGCACAGTTGCCTTGTTCTTTCCCAACCCACCCAGTGCTCATCTCACTGCAGAAAACCAAACCCCTTTAAGCTGTAGGGGCATCCATTTATTCGTTCAACAAATACTTATTGAGCACCTACTGTGTGCTCGTGTGTGCACTGTTTAGGCACTGAGGATATAGCAGTGAACGAGTGCTGCTCTCCAGGAGTACGCTCCAGAGAGTGGAACAGAAGTCTGCCCTTCAGTGGGGCAGGTAGGGGTGGGGAGGGCTGGGGAGGGAGGAGAGACCCCTGGAATCTTCCCAACCTGCGTGTAAAGTATGTCAAGAGGACAGAGACTGAACCTCACAGCCTCCAGCTCTCTGAGCCTTTGGCCCTTGCTTGTTGGAGACACTCTACTAGCCTGAGCTTTCACCGCATTCCCGAGATGAAGGAGTCAGGTGGGTAGGGAATGGTCCAAAGGAAGTCCTAAACTAACCTCAGAGCCTGAAAACCTACCCCTGCCACTTCCTAGCTGTGCGACCTCGTCACTGCACCTCTCTGAGCCTCTGTTTACTTATACAATGGGGGTCATAATACTTCCTAGAATTGATGATACTATGTCAAAATGCTTCACAAAAGATAAAGCACAATGTCAAGTGTGGCCTGTGTCAGAGGCCTTGTCAAATCAAGTGTAAGCTAGGGTGTGTTTCTTTAGAGCCACTAGGATCCGTGTTGATAACCCGTTACTGCTCTCGGTAAATAAATGTAAGAGGCAGCGCCAGGGGTGGCTGAGCTCCAGGCGCGGAGACGGAGGCTCCCTGCCCGCCTCCAGGAACAAAATGCTCCTGTCACGGTCAGCATTTCAGCCTTCACAACGCTGCCAGTCACACGTGCAACAGCAGACAGATGTGGGCTCAGGTCCCGGGTTTGCGGCTCCCTCACGGGGTCCTCTTGAACAATGTCCTCATCTGTACAATGCCTGTCTCCAAGGTTGTCATGAGGATGAAAGGAGCTGAAGCCACAGAGAGCCCTGTGCAGTGTCCGCCACCTGGGAACCTTTTTGCTTTTTAGGACCAAGGTCCAGGTGCGGTCAGAGGGGCACAGTTGACTGACTCAGTGGCCATAGCTCAGCCTGTAAGCTTATCAAGGTCAGAGCCTGCAGAATTTCTCATCAGCCTGAAACCATCTCCCGCTGCCCTGGGAGCACCAGGCTGCAGTGGTTGGATCAGCCCCCTGGGCCTACACATATGGGACTTGAGAAGACTGCTGTGTATTATAAACTGGGGCTACAGACAAGGTGGGGTCGCACTGCCTTGGATGTATTATAGTGGGCAAACGGGGGCTGGAGTGAGGAATCGAACCCGCTTTCCACTTAGCTACCCTCCCATCTGATTGTACCACTTTCTGTGTAACCCTGCTGTGGCTTCCCATTTTCTGAGGGCAAAGAACAAAAACCTCAGCATGGACCACAATGCCCTACACTGTCTAGGCCCCACCCACGCCAGGCCTACTCCTGCAGCCTACCTCAGACCACTCTACCCATAGCCCTCTGTGCTTGAGGCACACCGCTCCTCCCTCCCCAGGGCCTTTGCACATGCTCTTCCAGACCACTCCTCCTCCCTCATCTCACCTTTCCTAGGTTAACACCTCCTCATCCTTCAGATCTGAGCTCAAACTGGACTAGTACCCCAGGCCACTAGACATCCCAGATACGTGGGAGGTATAGCTCAGGTGGAATTACACACTCATCACTAGGACTAATTTCTGCCTCTACCCTGTACACCACCTGGGCCGTGATGCCCAGGCCTCCTGAGACTGGGCCATGTTCACTTAGAGGGGTGCTCATTCGTGAAATCTATCGAAGGGAGTAGCTCTTGAACAAAGAGGGGGACCCTGCTCTTCATAAAGCTGTATGACCCTTTATCAAAAAATAATGCTGAAGTCATTTCTTAGCGGTGGGGGTCGGTGTTCGTTCATCCATCCTGTCACCTGCTCTGCCAGGCACTGTTCTAGGATAGGTCCAGGAACGTGATACAAAAGCCACCGCCCTCATGGAGCTTTCCCTAGAGAGGGAGACAGGCCACAGACAAGCCTGTAATCCACTGTCAGGTGGGGCAAATTCCAAGGAAAGGGCACCATTCTCTGGTGGGAGGGGGAAGTGGTAGTACCTGCTGATTGAGACCCAAAGGGGTACCAAGGGAGCTCTGCTGGGGAGGCAGGGAGGGGCATTGATGTCCGAGCATCATCGACTCGCACCGTGACCCTCCTAGTCACGGGACAGGCACAGAAGCAAGCAGTCCTGAAACCCGAGAGGCAGCGGGGTGGCTCAGACGAAGTCTGGGGGCTTCAGAGGTGGCAGGCCCCATGTTAGCTGGAAAAATCCACGAAGGCTCATGGCAGCCCCCTGAGCCTCTTTAGTAAAGCAGAAAAGAACCTGGGTTTGAAGTCACACAGGCCTTGTTATCAACAAAATGCACAAGGGTTGGCGTGACAGGCAGGAATCTTCAGCTGTCTGTGACGTTGGGTTGGAGGTGCCCATGGTTCCAGGTCTATAAAGTGTCGTGTCAGATGGGCTGGGCCCCCAACTATTCCAGCCACGGAGGGTGGTGGCAGCTGTCGCGGAAGGGGATGTGCCACCTGAACTGTGTATACCCGTCCTCAGGCGCCTCCACCCCTGGTCTGATTAGGGGTCGGGATCCAGTCCAAAGCCGAACTGACGTTCGCAGGTGCGTCTGAGAAGCTAGGCTGGTTCCAGGAGGGAGCGCTGGGCTCCCGCGGGGAGCGAAGACCCTGCAGGTCCGGGCCCGCGGAGCTCTGTGCTCTGCGACCCCCTCCTGTACACAGAGCTCATCCAGCAGCACCCGGGGCTCAGGAGGCCACTGATGGACACAGCAGCCCCCAGCTCTCGGGGCCTCCTGGGGGTCTTGTTCCTGAGCTGGCACCGTAAGGACGCCAAGGCCTGCACTTGACCCAGAAGAGCCCGGACTCCCAGCGACACAACAAGACAAAGTCGGGGGAGGGGGTGAGCACGGACCTTGGCTAGTCTGCGAAGGCCAGGTGTGGGGTGGGCAGGGCTTGCTCTGTGGTAGGACCTCGTTTGGATGCTCTGCGATTACGGTTTTTGTCCAGCCGGTCACATTATCCGTCACCAAAGCAAACGCTGGCTGCGTTATTTTGTCAGTAGCGGGGGCAGACAGTCGTTCTGCAAGCGTCTCCCCTCAGCCTGCAAGCACCCACAGTAGGTGCTCACCCCGGATTTGTCGGCTAACGGCACAGACAGCACGTGGGGCTTCTCCTCAGGTAGATGGGAAGTTCCAAAGGCAGCGCCGAGGAGAAAACCAAATATGGTCAATGTTGTCCTTGAAAGTCCTCTAAATCACCCTTAATACTCCATAACCGAGGCCTTTAGTACAGCACATGCAAGAATAAAGTTCTTTTGTTTTTCTTACATGCCAGAGAATGGTGGCCTTTTTTTTTTTTAAACTTGGAGCAGCCAGTGAAGGTCAAGGTCAAACTTGATGTGCCTGTGCATGCACGTGCAGTGTTCTCGTTTTCTCGTTTCTTCTTTTCTGGTTAACTAGTCACAGGTGCACTTTTAAAGATGTCTGAAGTACAGTAAAATAGACATTACTACTAGAGGGATGGCTATAGTGTCACAGGAAGGCTGGGGACTAATTGCCTAATTGTTCTTGAGCCAAGAATGAAAAGCATCTGGCTGAAAAAATCCTTTATAACAACAGAGCTACATCACTGCTTTTAGGCCGGAAACTCTGAAGGCCATAGATCAAAGTTAACACACACACACACACACACACACACTCTCTCTCTCTCTCTCTCTCTCTCTCTCTCTCTCTCTCTCTCTCTCTTTCTCTCTCGATGGTCCCAGAAGGGGAGATTCTAGGCAGGCCCAATTTACTGGCCCCGTCCTCTCTCCAGTGATTTGGGAGAGAAACCCATTGTTTCTGTATCTTTATCTGGAAGTTAAGTTGGAAGCCAGTAGTAAATGCAGCTTCTTAGGAGGTCTCTGTGGCAACAGATCCAACAGAGAAGGACGGGGCGGTGGGGGGGGGCGTTTGGGCACTCCCACTGTAGACTGGAAGGAAAAAGGAACTTTGGCACAAAAACTTCCCATCCCAGCCTGACCTGAACAGCTTGGAGGGTGGGCGAGGTGGCGGTGGGTGACCGGGTGCCATCGGGGTGGATGCCCTGGCTCTCTAACATCTGGTCCGCATTTGTCATCGTGCCTTCCTCCCCGACTCACCCCCCAGCACGAGCTGCCATCATCTCCCTGGCGGGAGCCTTCTCGCCAGTCTCCCTCTTCATTCAGCCCTCGCCCTACCTGCCCACCGCACAGCCCCCAGGCAGCGCCATTCTAAACTGAAGCCAGACCATGTCCCTCCTCACCAGTCACTGTCCTTATCATGGTGCCTGGGCCACACAGTTGGCCTCCTTCTCCTGCCCCCTTCACCCGCTCTGCTCCAGCCACGCCGCCACCCTGGATCCCACCAGGCACGTTCCCACCTCCAGGCCTTTGCCTTGGCCGTTCCCTTTGCTGGGAACACTCTCCCCTCTGGAAAACCACGTGGCCAGCTCCCTTACCTTGCTGGGGTCTTGGCTCAAATCTCACAGCCCAGTGAAAAGGCAGCTCAGGCCCACCCCAGAGAGGCTTGGGGCTGGCAGGAAAATGAGATGTTAGTCTGGGGACAGGTGGGAGCTAGTGAGATGCATCAAATTTGGTGGTTTTCAAATTGTGTTTGGAATTAATTGTTCTCGCCACTTCAGGACCTGAACTAGTCCAAAGAGAAGACACACGTTTAAATTCTATATTGCTTGTCCCGTGACCTTGACCTTCATTTCTCAGGGCCTTTCTGTCTCCATCTGTATAATGGAGATAATAGCACCTATGCTGTAGGATTGTTGGGAGAAAATGAGATGACGTACAGAAAGAGGTGGCACATGACTAACGTTTACCAAGCATTTGCTGTTATGACTTTCAATTTAAAATTTTAATTGTGATAAAACACCCATAGCATAAAATTCACTATCTTAACCATTTTTAAGTGTACAGTTTAGCAGTGTTAGGCATGTTTACATTGTTGTGCAACCAATCTTCAGACCTTTGCAACTTGCAAATCTGAAACTCCATATCCCTCCTGCCAGCTGAGGTTACCACCATTCTACTTCCTGTTTCTGTGATTTTGACTAAGTGCAACTGTGACTAGTTGACTGGAAAAGAGAAAAAGAGAGAGAAAGAGGAACACCACACACACACACACACACACACACGCGCGCATGCATAAGCACATCGAATTTGACCTTGACCTTCACTGGCTGCTCCAAGTTTAAAAAGAAAAAGGCCACCATTCTCTGGCATGTAAGAAAAACAAAAGAACTTTATTCTTGCATGTGCTGTACTAAAGGCCTCGGTTATGGAGTATTAAGGGTGATTTAGAGGACTTTCAAGGACAACATTGACCATATTTGGTTTTCTCCTCGGCGCTGCCTTTGGAACTTCCCATCTACCTGAGGAGAAGCCCCACGTGCTGTCTGTGCCGTTAGCCGACAAATCCGGGGTGAGCACCTACTGTGGGTGCTTGCAGGCTGAGGGGAGACGCTTGCAGAACGACTGTCTGCCCCCGCTACTGACAAAATAACGCAGCCAGCGTTTGCTTTGGTGACGGATAATGTGACCGGCTGGACAAAAACCGTAATCGCAGAGCATCCAAACAAGGTCCTACCACAGAGCAAGCCCTGCCCACCCCGCACCTGGCCTTCGCAGACTAGCCAAGGTCCGTGCTCACCCCCTCCCCCGACTTTGTCTTGTTGTGTCGCTGGGAGTCCGGGCTCTTCTGGGTCAAGTGCAGGCCTTGGCGTCCTTACGGTGCCAGCTCAGGAACAAGACCCCCAGGAGGCCCCGAGAGCTGGGGGCTGCTGTGTCCATCAGTGGCCTCCTGAGCCCCGGGTGCTGCTGGATGAGCTCTGTGTACAGGAGGGGGTCGCAGAGCACAGAGCTCCGCGGGCCCGGACCTGCAGGGTCTTCGCTCCCCGCGGGAGCCCAGCGCTCCCTCCTGGAACCAGCCTAGCTTCTCAGACGCACCTGCGAACGTCAGTTCGGCTTTGGACTGGATCCCGACCCCTAATCAGACCAGGGGTGGAGGCGCCTGAGGACGGGTATACACAGTTCAGGTGGCACATCCCCTTCCGCGACAGCTGCCACCACCCTCCGTGGCTGGAATAGTTGGGGGCCCAGCCCATCTGACACGACACTTTATAGACCTGGAACCATGGGCACCTCCAACCCAACGTCACAGACAGCTGAAGATTCCTGCCTGTCACGCCAACCCTTGTGCATTTTGTTGATAACAAGACCCGTTGGTTAGAGGAATGGAACTTATTTGTGACCACTGTCCTGTGAGGCTTGGCTGGTCTTCGGGGGGCCAGGACTTTCCGAGATAAAACACTCCCTCTATAGGGATCGAGAACAGAATTGTTGCTTTTAATTAAAATTATTTTTCTAGTATAAAAGCACCCATAAGCTCATGATAGAAAATGTTAAAAAACAAAACAAAACAGAAAAATAGAAAGAACAAAAACCAGTTACTTCTAGTCCCACAGCCCACCACTGAGAGACCTTGATTATTAACATTTTTATGTACTTCCTTGTTGTGTGAAACATTTTTAAAAACATAACTGGAATCGTATCCTTTATCCAGTGGCCTGCTATTAACCACCTCTCTGGAAAATAAAATCCCTCGTTTGCAGCACTTGCCAATTTCTCTGGCGTAAACACTCACCGTGGCCCACTTCAGGCCACCAAGGTCACTGAAATACAGAGTTGGGAAGAAGTGCCTGGAGCTACTCCTCACCGGCCAATGTGAGCCCGGAGCAGCACATTAGATTATAGTTTAAAATCACGTCTATTTTTTCTAATTTTAAAATCAATACATACTCATTTTTAAAAATTCACAAAACAGAAATGTAAAAGAAAAAATTAAAATCATCTATCATCAACCCTCCTGCCTGCTTTTAAAGACAGCTGCTATCAGCAACTGAGCAAATCCTAACAGTCCCCTCACTGTGGACAGAGACATAAATAAAATAACTTTCTCCCAAGTTCAAAAGCAATACACATTAGGGCAGAAAATTTGGGGAATGCAGAAAAGTCTCTGGCCTCTCATCTCTCAGAAATAATTTTGGAGGCTACTCTGATGGCCACTTTCCTTCTCTGAGCCTTTTTAACCTGATTGGACTTGCAGCTTGACTCTGTTTGTAGGTGTGGTGCAGGCACATTCCCATGCCCCGCGGAAGGTGAACATCCAGTTGTCACTGATAATTTACATATTAAAAACCCTACGGAGGCTTAAAGAGGCAGGAAATAATATTCTAGTTCCTTGGTGTGGAAACAGGCCGTTAAGATGAAGTTCAGGTTATTTGAAGCTTTGGGGGACCCTGGGGTTGGTGCTCTGGGACATCCCTGGGTAATTCTAGGCACTTGGCCCTTATTCTATCTCTGTTCTTTGCCTAATGCTCAATGGGAGGGAGGTGGAGGGGGGCGGTTAGAATAGGAGAGAATAACCAGGAAAATCTACCTCTTGGTTAAGCCCCAGACCTAGTTCATTCATTCATTTGTGTAACAGGAATTTCTGAGCGCTCAGTCTGTGGCAGGTACGGGTTGAGGCCTGAGATGGAGGAGATCGGGCATGTGCCCTCTCCTGCCAGGCTAACCAAGGAGTGGGCTCAGCCACCGCAGCTCAGGGTACGAGGAGTGAGAACAGGCAGTCCAAGCAGAGTCCAGGGCTGTGCTCAGTGACCTGTAGCTGCCTGCCACCCTGCCAAGAAAGGCATCCCAGGTAGAGGGACCTGCGGGGCAAGGCTTCCTGAGCTTGGGCAACCGGATCCCTGTCTCCCACAGGCCTTCTGCAGATCCCACACGCTATGGACCCACTGGCTGGTTTTTCTGGTTTGCTTCTCCAGGGCAATTTGCATATTTCCCCAAGAACCATCCAGAAGCTGACAACCTGTTAGACGGAAGGCCCACAGTTGTTTCTGGAAATCTGCGTAAGTGTTAATTAAGGTTTCTTTTCCTTCAGAACACTCGTCACTATTTAAAATGGTCTTATTTTAGATATTATGAGTTTATATATTGTCTGTCTGCCTCACTAGAATGTAGCTCCGTGATGGAGCGCTGTTGTCTATCTGTCCTAGTCACAGGTGCGTCCCCAGCATGTAGGACGGTGCCTGGCCCATAAGAGGTGCCATTAGGTGTTTATTGAATTAACTAACTGCTTAATTTGGGGAGGAGGCGAATTTGTGTTTTTAGTTTACTCAGACCTTAAGAAAATGTCTTTTGAATCCTAGAGAGACATCACAGTTCTTTTATTTATTTATTTATTTTACTTTTTATTTTAAAATAATTATAGACTACAGGCAGTTGTAAAAACAATAGTATGGAGAGGTCCTGCATGTCCTCACAGCTCCTTGCATGGCTGTGGCCTTGCAATTAAGCCTGAGTCCTTCGCTGGGAGAACTTGGCCTGCCCTGGCGTGGCCCCCGGCCGCATCCCCTCCAACCTCATCTCTTCCCTCCCATTGTCCAAACCCGGGTTGCACTGGGCATCTTTTTGGTTCTTAAAAAGCATCTTCTTTTGCCCCTGGCTCGTGTGACTCAGTTGGTTGGAGCATCCTCCCATAGACCGAAAGATCGGGGGTTCAATTCCCGGTCAGGGCACGTGCCTTGGTTGAAGGTTCAGTCCCTGGTCAGGGTGCATAGAAGAAGGCAACCAATCAATGTTTCTCCCTCTCTCTCTCTATCTCTCTCTCTGTCTCTGTCTCTGTCTCTCAAAACAATGAAAAAATGCCCTCGGGTGAGGATTAAAAAAAACTGAAAAACATCATCTCTCTTCCACCTCTGAGTCTTGACATGTGCTGCCCCCTCTACCCAGAGCAGGTTCTTCCTCCCCACCTGCCCCTATCTGACATCACCTCCTCCAGGAAGCCAGTTCTGGGTTCCAGGCCCCCTCTTGCTCTCGCTCTACCTGTGTTTCCTCCATCACAGCGTTTATTCTGCTGGCTTGTCATTGTCAGCTTACTGGTCTCCCTCTACCGCTGCGCTGTTTCTTCTGCTGGAATGCCCTCCCGTCCACCCGCAGGGCTGTCCCCTTTACTTCCTGCCGGCCTGTGCCGGCACGGCACCTCTACCGTTCACTGGCACCCCGCAGCCACTTCCCGCCGGCCCATCGCTTCATGTCCCCCTCACTCTGCCTAATTGTTCTTCCCTGGTGGTCGCTTCCTGACCAAATGTTTGCTCTTTATCTAGCGGACTGCTAAGAACATGGACCCTACAACCAGGCGGCCCAAGTGCAAATCTGGGTCCCGCCACTTATTAGCTATGTGATCTTGGGCAAGTACTTAAATTATCGCTATGTATTGTATTACTGTCTGTGTCCCACCAGAACATAAGCCCCTCAAGAGGAGGGAATTTGTCACTTTTGTCCCCTCATCTGCCCCAAGGACCAGAACAGAACAGCACACATCATATTCCCTTCCTCATTCATCTGGCAAGTAGCTATGGAACACCTAAAATATCCAGGGCCTGCTCAGAAAGCTCGGGGTGCGGCAGTGAAGAAAAGCCAGGGGCCTTCCTGAGACACTTATTTTCTATGTGTATCCATAGGTAAATGAGTAATTTAAAAATATATTATTTAAGCCCTGGCTCGTGTGGCTCAGTGGATAGAGCACCAGCCTGCGATCCAAAAGGTCACCAGTTCGATTCCCAGTCAGGGCACATGCCAGAGTTGCGGGCCAGGCCCCGGGGTGGGGCGGGGGGTAGGGCGTGCGAGAGGCAACCACACATTGATGCTTCTCTCCCTTTCTCCACCCCTTCTCCCTAAAAATAAATAAAATTTATTAAATATATATTATTTAAGATAGGACTAAGTATTATAAACTAGACAGGATGCTGGGATAGAGAGGCAGAAGTACTTAGCCTGGTGACAGTTGGGCTGAGGTCAGACTGATGTCAAGGTCAGGGGAAGGGTGTCTCAGGCAGGGGGAATGGCAAGTGCAAAGGCCCGGGGGGAGACCAGCTTGCATGTTCGGAAAGTGGAAAGGCCGCCCGCGTGGCTCTAGCACAGTGACAACTCGCGTCGGGGGCATGAGACGTTTAGAAGCAGGCGGGGCCGATCACACAGGATGTTGTAGGCCATCCTAGGGGGATGGGGAGTCGCCCGCGTGCAGCGGGACGCCTTCGGGGGCTTTTAGGCAGGCCAGTGACAGGACTGGTGTATATGACAAAAAGGCCACTAGGGCTGCTGTAGAGAGAACGGATTAGAGGGCATGACGAGTGTATTTGTTGAATGAACGAATGAATTTGGCCTGAGCTGAGCTTTGTGTGCACTAACTAAAGGGTGAGGCAAAAGGAGGTTTACTGCTGTTCACACAGAAAATAATAATTAAGAAATAATAATACAAGAATAAACTGTGCAGCACGTACTCGTAACTGCATACCTGCTTTTGCCCCGCCCTGTATGCCCCCCTCTTGCCTGTGGTCTAGCACATGCTCCTCTGATTAGAAGGATGTTTATTCTTGAACCAAAAACTAATGTGGTTCTCCCTAGGGACCAGCCCAGGAAAATACCATCCTGGGCCCCTCCAGGTAGTAGGCACAATTACCACAGCCTCCAAAGGACACGTGGAGTTGATTCCGTGTCGTGGAAATTGCTAAGCCTGCTGCCGTGGCTGGCTGCTGCCCCCAGTGCTGTCCTTAGTTCCTGCCTTGTGGCTGTCCCCTTGGTCCGCCCCTGTGGTGTGGGATGATCCTCTGAGTCAGGGAAAGATGCAAATCTCAAACTTCGGTTCCTGAAGCAATCACTGGAGGCCAATCTTACTGGGTGACTTTGGGCGAAGTCTTTCCCTCTCTATGCCTCGATCTCTCCATCCGAAACAAGGGAAGAAGGATCCCCGTGCAGGTGTAGAGGAGAGAGCACAGGCTTAGAGCCAAAAGCCTGGCTTGACTTTTATCACATACTTACTGTGTAACCTGGGGGAGATCGCTCGGCCTCTCCGAGCCTGAAAATCATAATGGTTCACGTCCCGTTTTCCCTTACGTGGTACTGGTGAGAATTAAATGGGTTGGAAAGTGCTTTGTCAACTGGATGTGCCACGCAGATGTTGATTTGTTGCTTCTAATGAAGCTCAGGTTTCTTTTGAAAAGCTAATGAAATACTAGTTGTAGACAGACTTTTTAATAACTCCTTCATAGAAGTTATCCTTTAAGAACAAAAATGTTACAGCTCAGCTAGATGAGAATGGATTTACATGCCAAAATCGGTGCACAGTATGTGTATTAGACTAGAAATCTCTTCCTGATAGGATGAGTGTTTAAACCAAGGTGGTGGTCAAGGACGCTAGTGTGGGGCTCTGGTCTACGGTTTACTGGCTGTGTGACCTGGGCCCAGTTACTTGCTGTCTGAGCCTGTTCCCTCACTTGCACTCTGGACACTGTGGTTTTACCTGGCTTGTCGAGCTGGCTGAGACTATGTATGTTAAAACCGCAGCCCAGGCCTGGCATCCAGCTATGGCTCACTAATCCTAATTTAACTCTTATTATTTATAAACCATTACCGTGTGCCAGGCACTGTGCTGAGCATTTCATTTGTTTTTTTGTTGACTGTTTCATGGGTTTATTTCTTTGACAAACATTTATTGGGCATGAGCCCTGTACCAGGCTCTGTTCTAAGTGCTTTGCAAATACTAATCTGCATGGCTGTGCCGTTTACTGCTAACACAGCTCTTCCAGGCGGATACTGTTGTAGTTCCATTTGTAGGTGAAGAAATCTAAGTACAGAGAGGCTGTGTTGCCCCAGGTCCCATATCAATTAGATAGAGGTGGTCAGATTCACACCCAGCTCTGTCTGGTCCTGAGCCTGTGTTCACATCCACAATGTCCTGTGGTCAAGGCTGGTACCCTTCCTGGTACTTGCTGCCAGGCCCCTTCCTGCCCCTTGAATACCGGCCTTGGCTTGGTTTGCTCCCTTCCTTCTCTACCACTCCCCTCCCTGCCCTTCCCCTTCTCCCCCTGGGAAGGAAGGAAAGAATAAAGGGAGGGAGAGAGGGGAAAGAAGACCTCCTTCCTCCTTTCCTTCTTTTTTTCCTCTCCTCCTTTCCTTCCTTCCTTTCATTGAAGTAGAACATTCATAGAGTGCACAAACCTTAAGTATACAGCTGAATGACTTTCTCATTGTACTTATACCCATGTAATTACCATATGGGCCAAGATGTAGGACATTTCTGTCACCAGAAGCTTTCCTGTGCCCCTTCTGAGCCAATATTCCCTCCCACAGGTAACCTCTTTTCTGACTGCTATCACCTCAGAGTGGTTCGATTTGTTCTTCAAGGTCATGTAAACATAACCGTATAGAATGTATCCTCATGAATGGCTGTCTGCTTACCATTTTGTCTATGAGATTCACTCATGTTATTGTAGTTAACCAGACCTTATCCTTTTTCATTGCTGTGTAATAGTCCATGGTTTGAATATGGGGCAGTTCATCCATTCTCCAGCAAGCGAACGTGTGGGTTGTTTGTAGTTTGGGACTGTTATGAATGAAGCTTTTATGAGCATTCCTACACATGCCTTTTGGTGAACAGAAGTCCTTGTTCCTCAGGAATGAAGTTACTGGAGCATAGAGAACATATGTTTAGCTTTAGTGGATAGTGTCAAACTCTTTTCCAAGTGGTGGTTTACACTTCCATCAACAGTATATGAAAGTCTCATTTGCTCCTTATTCTCACCAGCACTTGGTATTGTCAGTCTTTTTAGTTTTAACAAGTCTGACAGGTGAATGGTAGTATCTCACTGAGTTTTTTTTTATCCTCACCCAAGGACATGCTTGTTGATTTTAGAGTGAGGGGAGGGGAGGGAGAAAGAGAGGGAGACATCGATGCAATGTTCTATTCGTCTCTTACCCTCATCAACACTTGATATTGTCAGTCTCTCATTTTAGCCATTCTGATGGGTGAGTAGCAATGTCTCATTGGGGTTGGAATTTCTATTTCTCTGATGACTAATGATGTTCAGCACCTTTGCACATGCTTATTGGCCATTGGTTGTCTTTTATGAAGTACCTGTTTTGCCTATTTTTTTTTTTTAGGATTTTTTTTAGAAAGGGGGAGAGAGAGAGAGAAACATCAATGTAAGAGAGAAACAACAATCAGTTGCCTCCTATATGCACCCTGACCGGGGACCAAACCCACAACCTAGGTATGTGCCCTGACTGGGAATTGAACCAGTGACCTTTCAGCGTATGGGACAATGCTCCAGCCAAGTGAGCCATACCAGCGAGGGCTATTTTGTCTATTTTAAAATTTGCCTCCTTTCTTCTTCTTGACTTAAAGGAGTCGTTTAAATACTAAGGATACAAATCCTCTCTTGAAATACGTATTGAAAATATATCCTACTAGTGTTTGGTATGTGTTTTTACTCTCTTAAAGATGATGAATAGAAGTTCCTAATTATAATGCAAGCTAATTTATCAATCTTTTCTCTTAGGCTTGATAATTTTTGTGTCCCATTTAAATGACCTTTGCCTACCCCTGGATGTCTTTCTCACTCACCGGGCTTTTTTCCTGCAGGACAGGCAATGGCCGCGCGGGACAGGTCAAGCCTCAGGCTGCGTCAGGTGGCCGAGCCAGCCGTGGAGGGGGAGCCACGCCTGCCCGTGGGCCGGGAGTTGTCAGAGGCCAACCGCTTTGCCTATGCCGCCCTCTGTGGCATATCCCTGTCCCAGCTATTTCCAGAACCTGAGCAAAGGTGAGTGCTTCTGTCTCGCAGAGGGAAGGTCATGCTTCTTCAGAGACACTGTTATTGACAGCCCAAGCAGCCTGCCAGGTACTGTGGGGCACTACGGAAGGAAGAAAGTCATTGTCCTTGGCTTTAAGGAGCCCACAGCCTGCTAGGGAAATAGGGTATCTCATTGACCACTCACTCTTTCACTCACCTTCACCAAGCATTTTCCGAGCACCTACTGTGTGCCAGGCACCATTTGAAGTACCTGGAAGGTATCTATGAATAAGGTGAACAAGGCGGACAGCATCCCTGCCCTCAGGTAGGACACAGTCTAATACGGAGATGAGATATTTATTCATTCATGTCACATGCATTTGTTGAATTCCTACTATGTGCTGGGTGTACTACAAGACCCTATAGTCGAAGAAGAACAAGGTCTGGAGGTCTAGACTGATTATAATAGCAGACAGATGGGGTAAAGAATGACAGGGTTAATGAACACGTTAATATCTGCCATTGTCAATATCTAACACGTGCATTTAAATGTATCTTTAAATTTCTAATAGCAGAGTTGTTCAGAGCTTGGGCTTTGCCCTTCAAGGGTTTCAAGGACTCTAAAGGGAAAGAGTCTAAAGGCAGGAGGAGGCCAGTAAGGAGGCTGATGGAGTCAATTGGAGACCAAGAGGTGGAGAGAGGGCACGGGGGAGACAGACATTTCTCAGGGAGAATGGGGTTGACTTGGGGACAAGCTGGATGTTGCAGGGGCAGAGGGGAGGAACTAACTATCCCCAAAAGTCCAGGAGGGGTGGGCGCCTAGGAGGAGAGAGATATCATTACTGAGATGGGGAGCAACAAGCTGGGGAACAGGAGATGACAAGAAGTTTTCACATCAGCAGTGTTCTCTAGACCCCGCCTCCCAAATCTCTGCCATGAGTAAACCTCCCCGTGCCTTGGATCTTAGCTGTGCGTTTTTGTTTAACTGTATTGTTTTGTTTTTTATCTTTGCCTCTCCCACTGGACACAACACTTGAGTATATTCATCTCCCTGGGGGTCCCCTCCAGGAAGCCTTCCCTGACCTTCCCCACTCTCACACCAGGGCGTCTCTCTGCCTGCGTGCCCTGTGGCCCATCGCCATGCCCCAGGCTGCACTGTAACTCTTCCCACGCCTGCCGCCCCAGCAGTCGGAGCTCCCTCATTCACCTCTGAGCCCCTAGTGCCTTACACCCGGCTTAGCGTAGCGAAGACACAGGGTGAGATTCGTGGAAAGAGGGGGTAGAGAAATGCTGGCTTTATTAGCACGGGAGCCATTCCATGGGTTTTGGACCCACGTCTGGGTTCACATCCTCTGCCACTTTTCCACTTTTACATGTAACCTTGGGCAGGTTATTTAATTTCCCTACGCATCAGTCTCTCCATCTGTAGAGTGGGCTAATAAGACCCACCCACACTTGCAGGGTGATTATAAGAATTAAATGATTGGAGAAAGGTGGTCAAAAGGTACAAACTTTTGTACAAGATAAATAAGTACTAAGGATGCAATGTACAGCATGACTGTAATTAACTCTGCTTTATGATAGACATGAAAGTTGCTGAAAGAGCCAGTCCTATGAGTTTTCACACCAAGGAAAGCGATTTTTGGCTTTCTCTTTTTATTGTATGTATATGAGATGCTGGATGATAACTAAACTTATTGTGGTAATCATTTCACAATGTATGTAAGTTAAACCATTGTGATGTACACCTTAAGCTTCCGCAGTGACATATCTATCTATCTATCTATCTATCCATCTATCTATAAATTATATCTCAATAAAAGGGGGGAAATAAATGAGATAAGGTAGGTAAAGCCCACAACACTGTGCCTGGCACATAGAAGGTATTCAATAAATGGTACTGGTTACTTGAAAACTCTGTGACTTACTTTATTTGCCTCAGTTTTCTCATCTGTAAAATGGAGACAATACTGAACATACTCCTACCAGTCAGGGTATTTGGAGCTGCAAGTAACAATAGATTTCTTTTTTCTCACTTAACAGGAAATCAAAAGGTAGGGAGTTCCAGGCTTGATTGAGTGCCTCAAAAAGCCTTTCGTTTGGCTTCTCTGCAGTCCTCTGGGCCTTCCCCTCCTGATCACATCATGGCTGCTGCAGCTCCACAAATCACACCCTCCCAGGAAAAGGCCCAAGGCACAGGGAGGAGGGCAGGGATTCCCCTCAAGTCTCTCTCCTCAGGGAGGAAGCCTTTCCCAGAATAGGCCAAGAGGGCTTCCCCTTTTGGCCAGGATCTCACTTGCCCAAGCCTCACCTGCAAAGGGGGCTGGGGAAAAAAATAAAGGTACTTGCCATTTTCAACCTCCACCATGAGAGGTGGGTTCTGCTGTCAGGAAGAAGGGGCTGGAGAATTACTGCTGCAGAGAAACAGCATCTGTTAGAGAGGGTGCTTGCGAGGAGGGAACATGTTGACGGCTCCCACAGAGCCTGGCATAGAGCTGCTGCCAAACAAATATTGGATAGTCTCATTATTAATAATGAATTCACATACTCTATCTGGAGGTTAGAATATATCTCATGGGATATTCTGTTCCCAAGCAAGCCGGAGTCCTATCTCCTGCAAAGGTTTGAGTCTTTCCCCACTCTGGCCCATCCCAGTGCCATATCTAGGGAGCCTCTATCTTTCTGGAAGCTTTCCCTGACCTCATAAACCCCTACCTGATAAACTGAAACACAGGTGGGGAAGAACTCTGTGAACCTAGACAGTATGCTAGGCCTGTGCTGGGCACATAAGGAAGTAAGGTATTGTCCTCTGTGCTGAATACATAGGGATGTGAGTTATTGTCCTCTGTGCCCCCTCCCAACCACATATCCAAGTATTGCACGTGAGGCTGGGAACGTCTGTCCTGAGGCATTCCTTCCTGAAAGTTTCTGATTCGGTATGCCAACTCTTTCCACGTGGTTGATCTTGGTTTTCCTTGACCCAAAACACATTTTACACACAGCCTCAATTTTTTTACAGCCTAGATATGCTCTTGGTTTCAGTAATCTTAAGAAAACACTTTGTGGCCCTGGCCAATGTGGCTCAGTTGGTTGGAGCATTGTCCAAGGCACCAAAAGGTTCTGGGTTCGATTCCCAGTCAGGGCACATACCTAGGTTGCAGATCCAGTCCCCGCTTCGGGTTCATACGGGAGGCAACCGATTGATGATGTTTCTCTTTCTCTCTTTTACTCTCTCTCTAAAATCCATAATTGTATCCTCAGACGAGGATTTAAAAAAAAAAAAAAAAGCAAAGCAAACACTCTGCGGCCATTTTTGTCCACATGGGACACAAAAGCAAGCCTTTAAAACACAGCCATACCTCAGTATCGTCAGCTTCAGAACTTGTCAAACCCATTTTTTTCTCATCAAAATGTAGTCGTCACATTTTGATGAGAAAAAAAAAAATGTTTCAGCACTCGGTGCTTGCACTGGACTCATCGCATTCGCTAGAACTTGTATGAATCAAACACCATCCCGTGAGAGAAAATGCTTCATCGTTCAGTCCTCATGAGTTTCGGCACTCGTCATGAGTTCCGGAACGGATTAGCGATGAGCACTGAGGTACCAGTGCACTTATTTCTCACCCATGCTGCAAACGTCCCAGATGCTGTTTTCTGCGATTAATTCTATTTATTAAACATGGAGGTGTGCGTGGGTAGAGCAAGGCCAGCAGATGTTTTCCACAGAGGACAGGGTACTTGAGCCTGCGGGCCATGTGGTCTCTGTCCCAGCCCCTCAGCTGTGCCGTTGTAGCCTAAAAGCACAGAACTGGGTGTGACTGTGTTCCAGTAAAACTTAATACAAGAGCAGGCTGCAGGCCAGGTGTGGCCGCCTGGGTGGTTTGCAAGCCCCCGGTGAGCAGGGAGAGCTCTGGACTCCAGTAGGCCTCTGGGCTCCAGGTGAAGCTCTGCCCTGCCCGTTAGGGAGGCCCTTGATAAGGCATTTAATCTCCGCAGCCCCGGGGCTCCACCTGCAAGGCTCGGTAAGGATGAAAGGGGATGTTTGACGCACCTGTTTAGCCAACATCTGGCTTGTGGTGAGTTCCCAGGAATGTCATCTCTGGAGAAGGGCGTCTCTCTGTGGGTGAGCAGCTCTGGAGTGAGAGTTGTGGCCTTGAACCTTAGAGCTGTCACTTAACCCCTCGGGGTCAGGGTGTCCTTAGACCTAGAATGGGGGTAAAAGCAATGCCTCCCTCCCTCATGGGGATGTGATGGGAAGCAAACAAGCAGCGTGTAGAGCACTCAGCACAGGACTGAGCGATAGTTGCTCTGTGATTATCATTTGTTGTCACTGTTGCTGTTGATCTTTGCGTATCTCGACTAGACCTCCCACCACTTTAGAAGTGGTTACCAAGGCCCTGCTGATCAAAAATGCTGTTTGTTATTTGATAGATTTCTGTACTGCCACTTTACATATATATGAAATATTTATTAATTTACTAGTTCATTTAAAGAAGCACACAAATAGTGCTTTATATGTGGCCAGGTATTATTCTAAGCACATGACAAATGTTGACTTAGTTAATCCTTTCAACACCCCCTGAAATAGGTTTCATCAGTATCGCCTCTGTTTTACAGATAAAGAAGCTGAAGCACAGAGAGGTTAGGTAACTTGTCCAAGATCCCACAGCTAGTGGCAGAGCTGGGATTTGAACCAGAGTCTCTGCTCCTAACCCCTCCACTCTTGTCATGAGATGCTTCTCCGCCTCCAAGATGTTCTTCAGGGACGCAGGGCCAGGCCACGCTGCTGCCCTCAGCCCCGTGCCCTCCGGCAGAGAAATTTATTCCTAAGTAGTGCTCAGGCCACATAGCCCTCCCCCGCCCCCCGACACACCCGCAGGCCATGCTGGGTGACCCCAGGAGCAGCAGTGAAGCAAATTATCGTAGCCAGAGCAGCGGTAGCTAACGTGTATTGAGAGTTATCAGGTGCCAGGCTCTGTTACCATGTCATTTAATCTTTCCAACCGACCTGAGGCAGGTGCTGGTATCATCTGCATTTACAGCAGAGAAAAATGAAGCCGAGAGAGATGAAGAAAAGACACAAAGGAGACTCCCCCAGGGGACTTTAGGGCCTGACCCCGCACCCTGTTCCCCACTGCCTCCCTTGGCCATCCCATAAATAAAAATAATGGTGCCCGCTACCGTAAGCTGAATAGCTCCTCCATGCCAAGCCCTGCCCTGGGCGCTTCATATGTATTGTCTCATTTCACCTGGAACAGGCTTATGATCATGATCTCTGAAACCCACTTGCAGATAAGGAAACTGAGGCACAGAGAGGTCAAGTTACTTTTGCAACATGCTGCATTGCTCACAAGTCCCTTTAAGAATGAAAGGCTTTCCCCCAGTTGCAGAGGGGCTGCCAGCATGGCCTGGGCCTGTCACAGCTGAAGAGAGACGCCTTGCCCAAGGTTCCGCCCCCTTCTTGGGGCAGTCTTTATCCGAGGACCGGCTGTGTGACGGCATAAAGGCCCAGCCATCCCACCCCACAGGGGCAACTCTGAAGGGTCACCCTGCTTTCAGACGCCCAGCAGGGTTGCCTGAGGCTTCAGTAGAGGTGGCATGTACCTCGACTGCTCCCCGGCCTGGCCCTGCATCCTCCCTGCCCTCCCACAGATACTGATCCCAAGAGGATCCTAATAATCATTTCAGAGCTGCCTCCTGGGGACCCAGACCCTAACAGTGTGGCTGGGATTTGAACCTGAGCTTTTCACCACTCCTGTCAGGGGCCCGGCCTGCAGAGATCTCTCCACACGAGTTTCAGTGGCCCCAGCTCTCAGGACTGGGATGGGTGGGCTTTCTGGGATCCACAGGGACCAGGGCCAGGTGATGCAAGCAGGGAGCACCCTGATGTCGCCCCCATCCCCAGGGAGCTCTGCCTGTTTCTGGGAAGCCTGATCCCACCCCGATCTGGCCAGAACTGGGGGTGCAGAGGCCAGGACAGGGAGCGCCAGGGCAGTGCGGTGGAGGCAGGCGGGTGCCGGGTTTGGAGGCAGACCTGGCTTCTAGGCCTCAGCCTTCCCTCCGGGCTGGTGTAATCACCTCCTAGCTGACTCCCCTGCCCCACGTCCCCCGGCCCACCCACCACTCTGCTCACCATCCTCACTGTCTCGAGCGAGCGGTGACTTCAAGTCAAAGCCTGATGTGGATGCTGCCGCTGTCCGCACAGTGCCACGTGCTTCCTGCAGCTGCGTCTCAGCTCCTGGGGTTCCTTCTTCCCTGCGGCGTCCCAGCGATCACCCACCCAGGGGCTCCGGCGGGACTCAAGTGCCCACTGTGGAGAGAGACCCCACGGCGGCAGTGGCCATGGAGGAAGGACAGCCTCTTTCTCTGCACTTTGTCTGCTGCCAAGCGGCCAACTTACCCCAAGAAAGCCCATCCTCAGTGACTTCCAAACGCAGCAAACCTCTTTCTGTGGGAAGCCTTTTCTAGTCACTGCTCCTCGCCTCTGCTGGCCGGCCTGGGGCTCCCTCTCTGCACTCACCAGGGCTCGGTTCCTGCCTCTGCCCTAGCGCATCCCATGCCACCAGGATCCGTTAGATATGCCCCTGTGTCCACCCGCTGGGAGCTTCTCATCAGAAACTGCATCTCATTCCTCTTTGATCCCTCAGCCCCCAGCACAGCCCAGGCTCAGGCCGGGCCCAGGGCACGTGGTCAGGGGCTGCTCGTTGACCTCGTTCCTTTGGTTTACAAGCCTCTTTGGTCAAAGGTTTGCTGTGGAAGAGGCTAAAACCCCTACCACCTGAAATTAAGTTTTGGCTCCAATGGATTCCATGCAATGCAGTCACCATGGATTGTGTATGTGTTGGCTGTTCACATGCATGAGCACATCTAAGCTCAGCTCCCCAATGGCCTTGTGAGGTGCACAGTCTGGAAGCTTCAGGATCTCAGTTGTGTCTGTCTTTCAGCTCCTTCTGCACAGAGTTTGTGACAGGCCTGGTGAAGTGGCTGGAGTTGTCCGAAGCCGTCTTGCCAACCATGACTGCCTTTGCCAGCGGCGTGGGAGGCGAAGGAGCCGACGTGTTTGCTCAGATTTTAATGAAGGACCCCATCTTGAAGGAGGACCCGTTGGTGATCACTCAGGTACACCCACCCCCCAGGCGGCCGCTGCCAGGGAAACCAGAACAAATCATCTCCTAAGTCAGTCTGATCGTTGCTTCTAATTGGGGCAGTTGAAAGATAAAATATTTCATCAGAATATCGTGATGATGATCATAGCTAATGTTAGATTACCATTATTGCATATTTACTATTGATTTAATTTATTACTTAAGCAATGCTTAGTGTGTGTACCTTTACAAATATTAACTCATTTAATTCTCAAAGCAACTTCATGAGGTTGGTAGTATAAACATTCCCGTATTGTAAATGAGAAAACTTAGGCACCGTGAGATTAAGTATCTCGTTAAGGTCATACAGCTGACAAGTGGCTGAGTCCGGATTTGAACCTTGGCGGTCTGACTCCAGAGCCCCTGCTCCTTAGTGCCATGCTGTGGGGCCTTTTATCACAAGCAGCAACTTTGCTGTGTGCCCTTGGGCTTGTCACACACCTGCTCTGTTTGCAGTTAAAACAGGCAGCCCGTGACACAGGTTGTTGGTGGGTCAAGTGAACAGATTTAAAACAGCCCTTCCCCTCCTTCATTTCACGCCATCAAATTCTCACACATTCATTCATTTGCTTATTTATTTGCCTGACTCACCAGTAGAGTATAAGGCAGAGACGTTGTCTGTCTTGTTCTCCCAGTTAGTAAGCGTCAATAAATATTTGTCGAATGAGCAGGCTGGTTACATGTCCACTTATTGCCAATTCCTGTTGTTTTTCCCCAGGACCTGCTGAGCTTCTCACTCAAGGATGGTGAGTTGATTTTCTAAGTTCTGTAAATTGTGGGCACTCATGTTCACCCTCAGCTGGTAAAGCCTGGGATGCGTGTGGCCACCTGTGGCCTGATTCCCCCTGGTCTTTTTGGTGTGAGGAAGGAAAAGGAACCCCTTATCGTTGGGAAGTCAGGGAGCCCTTTCTTCGTGCCAAGCACTGTGTGGTGCTTCTCTGCGGTTACTTCATTTATTCCTCACCATGCCCTGAGGTGTTACCTCCCAAGTAGCTCTTGAATCTGGCCCCCTCCCCCTCTCCACCAACCACCCTGATCTGAGCCACCATCAGTCAGCCCCATTCTAGATGACAGCAGGGGTCCCCCCTCACAGGTCTTCCTGCCACCACTCCGGCCAGCAGTTTGTCCTCCATCCTGCAGCTCGAGTGACCCTTTCCAGACACAGGTCTGACAATGCTGCCTGCTGGCCCCATACCCACGACCACTCCGGCTGCACTCAAGAGAAAGAGGACCCTTCCTGGTGGGCTGGCCCCTCCCCCACCTCATCTCTCACCACAGGCCCCTGCCCCTCTTCCTACCTCGAATGCGAATACGCCCTGCTTCTGGCACCACGCATCTTTGCGCATGCCCCTCCCCTGGCGGGAGAATGTCTTGCTCCTCTTGCCCAGTTACCCTCTACCTCTCCCTCCACGCTCTCCTCAGCCATCAGTTCCCAGGGAGAGCCTTCCTGGACTCGCGCCTGTTGCAGCTGAACACCTAGCTACATGCTTCTTTGTTTGGTAACTGGCTTTCCCTCCAGATCATAAGCCCCATGGGGGCAGAACTATGCCCAGTTTTCTTCACCACACACTTCCAGCACCTGCACATAATAAACACTCAGTAAACATCTATTGAATGCATTAATGAGTTGGATCCTAGTGGTCCGTTTTATGGATGAGGAAGTCAGCTCAGAGATGTTAAGCAATTTGCCCATGACTGCTCAGTGAGTGGCAGCACAGGATTTCATTACGTTCATTTCCTAGGGCAGTTGTAACATGGATGGGTGGCTTAAAGCAACACAGACTTATTCTCTCCCAGCTCTGAAGACCAAAAGTCTGAAAGCAAGGTGTCAGCAGGGTCTCACTCCCTCTGAAGGCTGTAGGCGAGAACCCTTCAAAACTCTTTTAGCAACTGATAGCTCCAAGTGTCCTTGGCTTGTGACTGCATCACTCCAGTCTCCACCTTCATCTTCCATGGCTTTCTCTTCCTCCTCCCTTTCCTCTCCTCTGCATGGCCCTTATAAGGACAATGTACAGGCTGACCTCATCTTGAGATCGTCAACTTAATTACAGTAGCTTCCCCCACCTTCTCTGCAGTTCAGCTTTCCATGGTCTCCGTTACCCATGGTCCACCACAGTTCAAAAATATTAAATGGAAAATTTCAGAAATAAACAATTCCTAGGTTTTAAGTTACAAGCCGTTCTAAATAGTGTGGTGAAATCTTGAAGTTCTGCTCCATCTGGCCAGAGATGTGAATCACCTCTTTGTCCAGCATATCCCTGCCCCCTCCCATTAGTCACGTAATAGTCATCTCAGTTTTGAAGTAATTTATCAGCGTGAGACCACGTTCACATAACTCTTATTACAGTATGTTGTTATAATTATTCTATTTTATTATTAGTTACTGGTAATCTCTAACTCTGCTTAAATTATAAATTAAGCTTTACCATAGATATATATGTAAAAAAAAAAAACAAAACATAGCATGTACAGGACTCGGCAGGATCCACAATGTGAGGCATCCACTGGGGCTCTTGGAAAGACGCAGAGAAGGTCGATGTCATAGCTGGGCTATTTGTTCAGCTCCTTCCCCACATGCTCCATGAGGGCAGGGCCCTTGTCTGCATTGCTCACCATCATATCTCAGCCTTTACAACTCTGACGGGCACGTAGCGGGCATTTAGTGTTGGAGGGATGGCAGGATGGAAGGAAGAAAGGAAGGAAGGAAGGAAGAATGAATGGATAGAAGGATAGATGGACAGCCTATTTTTAGAGAACGAGTTTAGACACGAACAGGATGGTTTGTCTGAACTTGGGGGTTAAACTACACAGCAGAGGCAGAGGCTCTCTGTGCTGCTGGATTTCTCCTGGGTGTGATGCGAGGCAATTAGTCATGAAATCAGCCCAGGAAATCAACATGAAAAACTGCATTTCTCAGAACTTCCTGGAAGGTTGACCTTTGCCAACAGTATTAGGATCTTAGTCCCAAAACAATGCTACTTGGGCAGCTGCGTGGAATTTTGTGTGTGTATATGAGTGTGTTAATCATTTTCTTCTCCTCATCCTGTGACAATTCACGAAGCTCTGCCCACACAACGGAAAAAACACATCTTTTGTGTGTTGAAGGTTAACCTGAATCTGCACTAACCTTACATTAGGTTTCACATGATTGACATTTGGCATGATTGGCATGATTGACATTTGGGGCTGGATCGTTCTTTGTCACGGGGCCATTCTGCACACTGCTGGGTGTTTGGCAGCATCCCTGACCTCTATTCACTAGATACGAGAAGTACTTCCTGAGTGGTGACAACCAAAAATGTCTCCACACATTTTCAATTGTCCTCTGAGCAGGGGCGGGGGGCGAGAGGGGGGTGGCTGTTGCAAAACCAGCCCTGGTCTGAGAACCAGTGACCTAGGCCCCGAACGTGGCCATCTCAGGTGGGGCTGGTTTATTTGTACTTTGTAATCTTTACAGTTATTCTAGTTGCTCTTCTAGGTCCTGTAGAAAGCTTGTGAATTATTGCAGAGTATACAATCCTCAGATCAACTACCAACTAGGTCCTGTGATCCCCACCTACAGGAGAAGGAAATTAGGTTCAGAAGGTTAAGTAGCCCAGGAGTGCATTTCAAAGTTTAAAACTTCCATTTAAGGCAAAGTGAGCCTCACTGTGAACTCTGCATTAGTGCCCAGGAAACTTAAACTGAACCACGGATTTTGCGCCCTGTACTCTGAAGCCAAAGATGGCGTCAGCTCTAGGCCACAGGACCTGAGGTGCACTCTGCAGGGGACTAGCGATCTTTGCTGCAAACTTGGCTCTACTTTCTGACCTGGCCTCTGTTACTGAATTGCAAACCCTGCCTCCCTGATGAATCAGAAGGGTTTGAGATACTGGTCTTTGGTCCTGGTGAAATGCAAACATTGTCACCTGGTTGCTGGGTTCTCCAGTCAGCATCCTAGAGATTCATACAACTGGGTATCAGCATTAAAAACAGTTGGTTCATTCATTCGGCAAATAAGAACTGAGCACCCACTGCATGTGCCAGGCCCCGTGCTGGGCCCCAGGCCTAATTGTAACCGTAGCTGATATTCATTGAGTGCCTACAATGGGCAGGCCCTGAGCTCAGTGCTTTTTTCTAATTCTTTTAAGCCCCTCAGCGCCCCTGGGAGGTAGATGCTATTACTGTCCCCATTTTACGAAACAGGAAAATACAGCACAGAAAGAGAAATAACCTTCCCAAGGTCACACAGCTAGAAAGTGAGGGGGTCAAGTTTCAAACCCAGGCTGTGTGATTCCAGAGTCCACTCTTAACTGCTGCTGTGCGTCCCACGTGGAGAGAAACCGCCTTAGAGAGGGTTTGCTGAGGCCGGAAGGCGGATGGGTGCCCCGTGTGGCAGGAGCCAGAGGAGCAGCCGATCTTGCCAGCATCCCAGAGGGTGGAGCTGGAGCAGGGCCTTGGAAGTGGCCGCTCTGCTCCCATGACCGCTCCCGGGACACTGGTCATGAAATTGTCCCCCCAGAATAAGCCGTGAAGAGAAAAGGCAGGAGTCACGCCTGAAACAATCTGAGTTCAACTGCTGGCCCATGAGGGAGTCCATCCTAAAATCCCCTGCCCTCCAGCCACACGCTCCCTCACAAAGTGAAGACCCTGCACTCACACAGAGAAGCTTAAACCCACTGCCCAGCCGCGGCCGGGGTGATGGGTATACGATGTGGTTTCTTTACATGAAAAAAATTTAACTTAGGGTGAAAATTGGGATAAATATTCAAACAGTACACATAAAAATATGTAACTGGCAAAGTCAGTAAATCCCTGGCGGTAGTACGGTGAGCCAGCAGTTGTGTGCCTATGGCCTGAGAGGTGTGTCCCGGACCCCAGGGAGAGGAGGGACTCGGCCTCCCTGGCCTGTCATAGCAGCATGCAGCTCCAAGCTCCACCCCTCTCCCTGCTGTGTGGCTTAGAAAGCTCCTTAACTTCTCTGCTCTGTTCTTCCCCCATCTGCAGAAAGGGGCCTCACACTGCCAGCTTCCTGGGACCGTTGGGAGGATTAGCCATCACAGGAGCGGGCTCCTCGAGTGACGCCCAGCACTCAGTAGGAACGCCATCAATGGCGGTTTTCCCTCCTGGTGGAGGGGACCCAGGGATCGTCTTGATCACGCCCTGCCCCCAGGCTGAGTGCACCCAGACCTCAGACCTGAGACCTGTGGCGCACAGCTGTTTCTGAGAGTTGCAGCCACCTGCTTCAGAATCACCTGGGGCGTTGCTAAAAGTCCAGATTCCTGAGCCCCCCCTCAGGTCGTCTGCATGTGGGGCTGAGGAATCTGAATTTTCACCAGCTCCCTGTGACCTCCCGTTGGAGGTCTCATGGGAGAGGTCACCTTCCTCTCAAGACTCCATGGCTCCACATCTGGATTCAAGTGCATAGTAATTCGTAGGTTCCTGTTGCCCAGGTTCTCAAAAGGTGGTGGCGTAGAGGCTGCTGCTGGGATGTTTCCCCTCCATTTGACCTTGAACTTTTGAAAATTCCTCCCTGTGACAGGGAACAGGCTCTCTGGGGCTGACCCTTAGCTCTCTGTGCTGGAAGGGACCTCCGGAGACCTGCTCCTTTGTCCTTCAGGTGGGTTTCCAAAAGTACTGGCCCAGACACTAGGCTGGGAGGGACCCGAGCAGCCCTTCGGAGGAGTAGGGGGATGTTGCGGGCCCACTGCCCACCGCTAGACAGGTGAGGGAAGGTTAAGTTCAAATGAGGTCAGCAGATAGGAGCAGAAGCCGAAAGCAATGGGCAGGCTTGAGAAACATGGAGAAGACAGTGTTGTGCTGTCTTATAGTCACGATTCACCTGTCCTGGGTGGGGCCAAGGGCACACACAGCCTCTGCGGCTATGCTGCCTGCTTCACTGCTCGCCAGCTGGGTGACCCTGGGCACGTGGCCTCAGTTCTCTATGTGTCAGTTTCCTCCTTGATTAAATGGAGGCATTAATAGTACCTGCCTCCATCATCGGTTGTGAGGATTCAATAAATCAGTACATGTAGGGGTAGCACCAAGTCCATTTAGAGTGAGTAGTGAAGGAGCGAAGATTCTGGTATGATTGCCATTATGAATCATAGGATGTTTCTGCTGGAAGAGGATACATTTCTCATCAAGTGCTACTTGATCCCCCTCCCCTGTTTGGACCTCTCCCCACGGAGATCCGTTCATTCATTCAGCCTACGATATTTCATTCTTTACTCTCATACATCCACTTTGTTTTAGGCACAGGTCTAGGTGCCAGGGATGTACAGTGGATCTGGAGCTTATGTTCTAGAATAATAAACAGGTAGGCAAATTTAAAAATCAAGCTATCCCTGAATGGGTGGCTCAGTTGGTTGGAACGTCGTTCCATACACCAAAAAGGTTATGGGTTTGATTCCCAGTCAGGGAGCGTATGGGAAGCAACTGATCAATGTTTCTCTCTCACATCAATGCTTCTTTCTCTCCCTTCCTCTCTCTCTAAAATCAATACACATATCCTTGGGTGTGAGGATTTTTAAAAAATCAAGTTATAAATAACGATAAGAAGAAAGTACCTCATGGTAAAGGAATGGAAAGCAATGGAGCAGACCCAGGGAAGACTTCTCTGAGGAGGCGACATTTGAGGGAGGAACCGAGTGATGAGCAGGTCTTGGAGAGCAATTTCCAAGTGTTGTGGTCGAGAGAGATGACCCCACCCAGAGGAGGAGAGGGGTCTTACTCAGCAAACCCACTTCCTCCCTCATACCTTGGGGGAGCAGGACTCAGAAGGTGCTGGACACAGAGAATAAGTCTCAGCCGGAGCTGGGAAGCAGAAAAAGGTCTTTTATGCAGCTGGGAGTGGGAAGGGGCACGTCAGAGGACCCTGGCAAAAAAGTGGGGAGCTTCAGTTAGTTAATAATCTAACAGATCTTTGTCCTGGGCGCTGGGAAACAATAAGGAACAAAGCGAAGTTTTCTGCCCTGGTGGGTCTAATGCTCTGGTGGGGAGATCCAGGCAATAAACCTACTCACAGATATAAGAGTGGTAGGAGACAGGGCGATGGGGACTGGGGGGCTGGGGCACGGGCTGTTCCACCTCAGAGGCTGATGGCTCCTCTAAGGAGGTGACATTTGAGTAGAGACCTGATGGATGAGAAGGGACCAGCCAGGTGGAGCTGGCGGGGGGTGGGGGGGGGCCTTTTTCATTAAAAGCAGCAAGTGCAAAGGCCCTGGGGCAGGGGTGGGCTTGGCTTCCTGGTGGAACAGCTACTAGTGCATGAAACAAGGACCGATATAGAGGGAGGTGGGAGAGGGTGGCCGGAAGGCGTCAGATGATGTTCCCCTTACGGACTGTGGGGAGAGCTGTGGATTTGATCCGGGACTCGGGGGAGCTGTGGGAGGGCTTCAAGCTGAGGGAGAAAACATGATGAGACTTAGGGCTTTAAAGAACCCCTCTGGCTGCTGCGTGACACACAAGGTACAGGCACGAGCCTGAAAGATGAGCAGCCGGTGAGACGGCCAATGGTTGAAGAGCGATGGTGGTCCCAGTGGCAGTCACAGCGGCGGGGGCCGAGCAGATGGAGCACAGCTGCCAGGCTCAGGACATGTTCTGGCGGTGCCGCTGTCCACATCGGCTGGTGGGCTAGGACGTCAGGATGAGAGGAACAAAGGACAGCGCCCAGGCTTTTGGCCCAAACCCCAAGACAGAGCAGACAAGCCTTTGAGGGATGAGCTGGCCACCCGACAAGTTGGTGGGAGAGCCAAGACCAGAGAACCCCGGTGTCCTGAGTAGCCTGGGACCCGTGCCCCTCCCCAACCCCTTAGCACGTCCCTTAAATAGAATGTCAGCTCCCAGTCCAGCAGCCCGGCCACCAACGTCCTTGAAATGACCCTTACTTGAGGCTGACGCTCTAGAGCCCCGTGCCTGAGAATACCTTGCAAGGCCACCTGTGCACCTGGCGGCCTGTATGACTGCAGCCTTGATGGATGGAACATAAATTAGTGACTAATTATAATTGCCACCAATTAGTGCCATGGCAAAGGCTTGGTTCCTTTCCACAGCTCAATTATCACCCAGGTGCAATAGCCTATGATCCAATCAGGGCCCAGGGAGTGCCTTTGTTTGGAGGTTTAACCAACCTAGTGACCCCAAGACACAGCAAGTGTCTGTTCCCCAGCACGTAGACTGTTCCACAAGCGGCAGGGCACCCAGGGGTGGCTGGGCCAAGGCTGCCAGACCGTAGCTCGCTCTGAGGACCCTTGTTTAAGGAAGGAACTGGTTTATTGTGCAGAAGCTGAAACATCAAACTTCAGGACTAGGGGTGGCGGGGGAGGGGGAGGGGCTGCGTCATGCTGAAGGGCAGCCGCCACTACTGTTGCCTATATTAGTGCGCGGCAGGGGAGACCAATTCTGTAACATGCGCTGGGGCCCATCATAGCCAGAGCCCTCTCCTCTCAACTTTGTGAGGTGACTCTGTTTCCCTTTTTCACCTGACAGAGGATGAGCTATGCACTCAAGGTTAGATGTACAAACAGAATCCCTACCCCGATTTGTCAAGTCAATTGAACACTCATCCTTTGTGCCGGGCACTAGTCTAAGGACTGGGGATAGAGCAGTGACAATGACTACCCTTATAAAGTTTGTATTTCAGAAGGAGAGACTAACAAATGAGTATGCAAGAGAGCGGAGGGTTCTGGGAGAAATCAAATGCAGTGTTGAAGGGATAGAGAGTAACGGCGGTGGCTGGGAAGCCCTCTCTGGGTGGGAGACGTTTGAGCAGAGACCTGAATTAGGAGGAGGAGCCTCATGTGAAGATCTGGAAAATGAGCCTTCCAGGTCGTGGAAACATCCAGTGCAAAGGCTCTATAGAAGGAACATTCTAGAAAGGAAGGTCAGAGATTTGGCCAGGGGCCTCCTGGGTCATGGTAGGGTTTTGATTTCATTCTAGTGATGACAGATTTCAGGTCTACATCATCTCCAAGGAAAGAAGAGAGCGAAGTGCAGGAGTCCCGGCTCCAGACATGGAGACGTTTCTGGGGTTGGGAGCATTGGAATCAAGGAGCGAGGGAGACTCAGGGGAGCCAGGATGACAGCATGCGGTCCCTGCAGACCACTGGGCCTCAGACTCGGCTGTGCCTGCTCAGAGACGGGTTCCAGGTCCCGTGCCGGGCCTGCTGGACCAGAATCTCTGGGGGGTGGCATGCGCTGGGTCTGAGAAGTTTCATGAGCAACACCCCTTCTGTCCCCGCCGATTTGGAGCCAGTTGAGAGATTTCAAAGGAATGAGGTAGGCGGAGCTCCAGCGTCAGCTGGTAACTGGGGAACATGGCGGTAGTTTGGCTGGTTGAGTGGGCAGACAGGCCCCACCCGAGGGAACCTAGCTGCCCTGCTGACATCGCTGCCTGCTGGAGTGGGCAGCCAGTCCTAGAGAGCAGAGAAAATATCGGACAGGAGCCAGTCACATAAGTCACCCTCCTGCCCAAAAGGGCAGCGGGGGAGAGGAGGCAGGTAGAGAGGTGGGACGCCTGAGGCCAGGCAAAGGGGGGTCCCATATACCCTCCAGGGTCAAAAAATGGAGCCCTCTTTTTTGACGAGCTTCTCAGATAATGCTGATGTTCTGTCGGACTTGGGAATCTGTTTCAGACAATGCACATCATCACACGGCCTGTACGAATGTGGGTGCGGATGAGCTGGATACTGAGTCCTTGGGACTTTCCCTCTTTGTCAGAAAGATCCCATTCCTGGTCATGGCACATGCCTGGGTTGCAAAGTCAGTCCCAGGTCAGGGCACGTACAGGAGGCAGCCAATTGATGTTTTTCTTCCACGTCAATGTTTCCCTCTCTCTTTCCCAACCTTCCCCTTCCTCTAAAATCAATAAGCATGTTCTCAGGGGAGGGTAAAAAAAAAAAAAAAAAAAAAGGGCGGAGTGAAATAAGCAACATGGTAAGCATACGAATTTCTAGTGTTAAAAAAAGAAAATAGCAGGGGAGGGGGTTAAAAACAAAAGTGGCAAAATCGAGAGCCATTCCGCCAGCCACAGGAAGGCACAGAGCCTTCTTCTCCATTGCACGGTGAGGGTATCCCTGCGGGCCCACAGTCGGGGGCGCACAGCCTGGCGTGGGAGTGGGTGGGAGATGACCCCACATGCCAGGCTATGAGGCACAGACTGGGTCCCGGGGGCAGATGGAGGTGAAGGGACCAGTGAAGATTTGCTTGGGCGAGGCCAGGCAGCGGGTGGGAAGAAGTGAAATGGATGCAGTAGAGATGTTTTCATATGGCGTCCGTAAGACTCGGAGACGTGGGATGTAAGGAGTAAGGGAGGAGGGCCGTGGGTGTCCCAGGTCTCTGGCCTGGGTGCTGGGTGATGCAGTGTTCTAAGGCTCAGCACCCAAGAGGAGAGCCAGAAAGGCCCTTTATGCCACACGGGGCCCATCATCTGGGACGGGCTGTACAGCTGAGGCTGGTAATGGAATCCGTCCTGGTAGAATCAGGGGCACTTGGCACAGGGCCCTGTCCCTTGTGCTGCCTGAAGACAAATCCCTTCCACAGAGCTGGGTCACCTGACCCCTTCCAGGTCCCCTTCTTATGAACCAGACACTGACGTATTCTTACAGGCTTCTGAGCTGTATAAACAGCTTGGACAGAACACCTTTGGCTAGATTTTGACAGATTAATTTTTCCAGTCATAAATTAACCCAAGATTGTTATGGGTAATTTTTAAAAGACAAAGAAAATCCTCTTTTTAACATATTTCTCCTTTTGTTCCATGCAGTGTTGTTTGTTGGTTTGTCTGTCTCCTTATTTGGGACCCTGTGACATATTATCAAGTGAATCTTCTATCCATTTTTTAAATCTATTTCATTCCATAAGCATTTTTCCCAGGAATCATTTTCGATGGCTTTATGGTTTTCCACTGGGCAATGTGCTATAGTTACTTATCTAACCCCTGATGTTAGAAATCTCTAATTGTTTCCACTTTCATGTTATACGTGCAACAGTAAGCCCTTTATTTACTAAATAGTTTCCACATTTAAGATTGTTTTCTTAAGATGAGAATGTGAGAAATGGAGTTCCTGGGCCAAAGGAGCAATACATCTTTTTGTATGTGTGTGTGGTAAACTAATAACATAAAATGTAGCATCTTGCCCATTTGCTTGTGTACATTTGAGCAGCATCAAGCACGTTCACGTTGCTGTGAACCATCGCCCCCACCCGTCCCCAGAACTCTTCATCGTGCGGGACTGAAAGTCCGCCCCATTAAACACTAACTCCCCTTCCCCCCTTCCCATACCTCTTCATGACTGCCATTCTCCTTTCTGGGCCTGTCATTTAGGGGATGCACATTTTTAAAGTCTTTGATGTAAACGTTGTCGGACTGCCCTCCAGAGAGTTTATACCATGCACACTCCCCCTTGAGCACCTGTGTTCATTGTCTCCCTAAGAGCTTTGGGATTAATTTAAAAACAAACAAACAAACAATAAAATAAAAATAAAAACCTGATCTTCTCTAATTTGGGGAAAAAAGTACCACCTTGCTTCTGATGGCTATTTTTAATGGTGGCCCAGGATTCCACCCAGGAAGGCCACCCGTTGTGTAAATGACTGGTTCTTGTGCGGTTGTGTTTTTGACGTTTCCAGGGTTTGGGTTTTATCAGTTAACTCTGCTGTTAACATCTCTGTTCTCAAAAGCCAAACTGACTCTCTGCCCGTGTTGTTTCTCTCTTTCGAGGGCAATACGATGCGCGGGCCCGAGTCCTCATTTGCCACATGACCTCCCTCCTCCGGGTGCCCTCGGGAGAGCTGGATCTCCTTGAAGAGACGTTCCTTGAGAGCCTGAAGGAAACCAAGGAGGAGGATTCTGAGTAAGGGAGCCCCGAGACCCGGCCCCACCTGCCGGGAATCGACAACTGCCACTTGAGAACCCTTTTCAAAGAACGATCCCCTCTTTCCTTTCCCTCTGTTAAGAGATGGTGCACGGGGAGTCCCTAAGGCAGCCCGGACTCACTGTGGGGCCTTAGCAAGTCACTTCCCCCTCTGGGCCCCGGTCCTCATTCCTCGGAAGAGGGGATTGAACGGATGATCGCTAAGGGCTTGTGACTTTAACATTCTGTGGCCCCGACACTCTGCTTCACATCAGGTTCTCGTCCACGGGCCAGAATGGCCCGGGTTTAAATCCTACCTCTGACACTCTATCTGCTTTTTTGACCTTGAGCAGGTTCCCCCAGCTTCTCTGAGCCACAATATTCTTATCTATGAAATGGGAATAAGGTTAGTGTCCTCCTAGGATGGTTGTGAAAAAGGAATGTGACCATAGCATAAGGGCTGACCTGAGCCAGTCATTGGTAGGTATGAGCCCTTCCCTTCCCCCACACGCCCCTGTACCTACCAGCTGTAGAGCAGCTTTGCTGCCTACGTGTGAGTGTGTAGAGGGAAATTATCCTGGCAACGTGGCCAGAGCTCAGCTCTTTGCTTAACACCTTGCACAGGCTCTAATCTCAGAGCAACCGATCGATCCAGTCACAGCCTAATTACAGGTTCCTTGCACCAGGCACGTCTCCCAGCCTTGGGTTATGTTGGGATATGATGACTGTCTCTGAACAGCCAGGTGGTGCCAGCTCAGCCCATCTGGGAATCTAGCTCCAAAGCCAAGTTCAGAACTGGAGCCGCATCCCCTGCCAGGGTTTTGAGAAGAGAGAGGCAGTTTCTCTGAGAAACGAGGGACCTCAGTCTATTCGAATAGCCTGAAAACAGCCTAGTGTTCACTCCCAGAGCTGTGTCAGTAAAGAAACGCCTGGACCCAGGTCAGCTCCCGCTGTCACAGGGCTGCCTCGATTCTGGGGCTGGTTTGAACATGGGTAGTATCTCACAAGCCTTGAAATGAAGGAAACTCTTAGTTATTGTTTGCAAAGCTTATCGTCAGAAAGAAATCTATTACCCAGAGAACTTGTTCTAATAACACCAGTAATCAGATGAGAGATTACTTAAAAACAGAAGTTCTAACATGGCCCAGCTCTGCCACTTAACAGTTGTGTAACCTTGGACAAGTTAGTTAACTTCTCTGGGCCTCAGATTCCTCATCTGCAAAATGGGGCTAATAATAATAACACCCTGCTCATAGGGTTCTTGGGGGATTCAAATGAGTTCATACATGTAAAGTGCTTCGAGCAGGCCTTGGACAGACTCATTAGTTGATAAATATTATTTGCTATAGTATCTGTTATCATTGCTGTTATTACCATGTATGAGTCCTTTCCTCAAAAGAATACTCTGTGTGTGGAATTTTAAATTCAGTGTTAGGGACTCTGGAGACCTCTCAGGTTCTACCTATGGCCTCTGGAAGGGCCTGAGACCCAGGAAAAGGATAGTGAGTGTTTGGCCTTGCTCTCAGTTTGATTCTGCTACCAAGTCTCTGTGTGGCCCTGGACACGTTGCTTTCCCTCTCTAGGCAGCGGCACCAGTTTTTTCACCAATACAAGCAGAGGATCGAATTATATGTAGGTTTCTTCTAACTCTAAGGTTTTGTGTTTCTGCAAGGCGAGCTTATCACTCGGCACCCCAAGGTGATCCTTTGCAGCTGGGGCTCAGGGTGTGACGCACGTCCTCGCTGTTCTCGGGTCCCCATCTGAGCCGCAAGGCCATCCAAGCTTTCCCCACTCGTTTGATGACGTCACTCCTTTGCGCCTCAGTTTCTTCATCTCCAACCCAGGGCTTAGGGTAGTGTCTCCCTCATTAGGCGGTTAAGAAGATTAAATTAATGAATACATATCAAAAGCTTGGAACAGTGCCTGGTACACAGTAGGCCTCCATAAACATTCGGCCATGCCCTGCTGGAGGCTGACATTGGTCACGTAATAATAACATTATCAGGATCTAACTTTTATTGAGTGTTGACTAGATGCAGGCCCACGCTGTCGCCTCATTTGGTGGTTATAACAATCTCCTGAGAGTTTTGCAGGTAAAGAAACAGAAGGAGGAGTGATGTGACTCGCCCAAGGCCACACGGCTGATCAAGGCACCATCTGATATTACCACTATATCCAGGGTCGAACATCCCAGGTTCCCTCCTTAATCTGAAGAAAGCAGTAAAGATAGTTCTTTTATGAGGCTTTCCGAGCTTTTACTAGGAAAGAGTCTCTAAATTTCCCTGCGATAAGCTCTCCCTTTCTATCAACCAGAGAAAGGGATTAAAGCAAACAAGAGGGTGGTGGTGAGGACCAAAGGGTAAAGAACACTCTCTTGGAGGAGATAAGGTGGCAGGGAGTGAAACTGGTTTGTGGGACAGTGAAATGGGCAGCGTGGCCCCTTGCTGTTCACGGGGCTTCTGTGGCTTCAGCCTGGGACCTGCGTTTAGGCTTCTGCCTCCATCTTTGGGAGGCTGACACAGGACACCAACTCAGGGTCATTTCTGGCTTTCCGGAACCTGGGTGTGGCCATGATACCTAACCGACGAGCAAAGTCAGTAACAGAAACAGGACTTCCTTTGCATCGGTGCCCTGAATTCTCACTTCCAAATATAGGGCGTGTCCTCGATGCAGCTCGGAGTGCATGTCTCCTCCTGTGCTTTAGACTTTGAAATTCGGGCAATTGAAGTAATAGCAGGAAAAAAAAATATATGTGGTAATTAACGATGGCTGGGAAAGCCCTTTATTTTATGTACAAAATAGTTACTAAGAACGTTCGAGTACCTACATAGATAAGGAAATAGATTGGCTATTCCATTGAACATTACAAGACAGTGCCTCAGCTAAGTAACTTCAGGGACGCTATTACATTCTTTTTGATTCAGCAAATGTTTAGAAACATTTACATAATAATACAAAGCACAATACTAGAGATTAGAGTATATGGTCCATCTTTGTAAAATGGATTTGATATACAAGCATTCATGCCTTTAAATAAAACAACCTCAAGAACGATTGCAATGTATTTACTTTTTAGTTACTTTATTCCCGTGGAGCTATGCATTTCCGCTCCATAAGCTCAGCAAAATGTGCTGACTGTCCAGTGTTCTCAATGTGCAGATGCCACTGCAGGAACAATCTAGAGGCAGACGGTGCTGAGAAATGTCAAGGGCACCCGCTCAAAAATTGGACTATGTTCTTAAAAATAAATCTGTAGTAATCATTAAAATTTTATAACCTTCCAGATTTGTGCTCCTATCCCAGGATTTGGGATTTTTTTTTTTTAATTACAGTTTGCATTCAATATTATGTTGTATTATTTTCAGGCATTCAGCATAGTGGTTAGACAATCCAATACTTTATAAAGTGCTTCCCTCAATATTTCCAGGACACATCTGGCACCATCCTTAGCTATTAAACCAGAATTTCATTCTTGGCAGCAACTGGCCTGTACTGTCCCGAGCTCCTCTGGTTTTCCTAGATATGGACAGTGAGTGAGGGAATAGATCTCTGCAGCAAGAGGTTCACAGCCCATCCTGGTCGGAAGGACTCAGTTCTGCTCAAGAAACATTTTCTGCGCACCCCTCAGGTCCCGAGCCCGGGGCCAGCAGCCACAGGTGGAGCGCAGGAAAGGCTCAGCCTATACCCTGAAGGTTTGACCCCGCGGTCATCAAACTGGAGAAAGAGCAGGTCCCTGGAGAGCTTGTTACAGGCAGTTTCCTCGCCCTCACACCCAGAGCTCTGGGCCCAGGAAGCTGTGCTTTGAACAGCTACCCCCTGGGGATTCTGATGCAGTTGATGCAAAGCCCACCCTGAAAATCGATGGTCTAGAACTGCAGGCTAATTCCATCTGGAGGTTTAGAGGGCCCAGAGTCAGGGCATTTAAGTAACCTTGGGGCTTGAGCAGGCTTCCTGGAGAAGGTGACTCTTAAACGATGTTCTTCGAGAAGTCCCTTGGCCAGAGGGCCAGTGGGAACACAGGCACTGAGGTGTAGAGGCAGCGTGCCGGTGGGAGGTCAGTGTTTCTGGAAGGCAAAGGGTAAGTCAGAAAGACGCGAGCAACAAAACAACCCAAAAACCAACTCCCAGCAACAGAGACCGCAAGGACGGGTACCCAAAGGGAGGGGGTGGGGGTAGGTGAAAAGGAGAAGGGGTCAATAATATTGTGATAAGTGTGCACGGTGCGGTGGTCACGTTGTAAGCTATTAAAACGTCAGATCACTATATGGTATACCTAAAACTAATATAGCCAGTATAAGATTGTATATCAACTATACTTAAATTTCAAAAAGTATTATTATTTTTTAAAGTGGTGAGCAGTGAATCTGTGAAGGAGGCAGGCGTGTCATGGAGGGCCTGGGCAGGAGACGCTGTTCTCAGGAAGAGAGAGGGCTGGGAGGGGGCGGACAGTAGTGGCCATACTTCCTGCTTGACCTTGGTCACTGTGGTGGTGCCATCACCACCCTCCCATTTACAGTCCCCAAGAGAGAAAATACAGGCTCAGGAAGAACTGGGCGAGGTCATGGCGGAGCTGGGCTCCAACACCTGTGCCCCACGCACCCAGTCTGTCCCAGGCAGTGTTTGTCGGATGAGACGACGCCGACCCGCGAGGCCCACTGCCCGCCCCCTTGTAGGTCCCCTTCTGTGTTCCCGTTGTACATCCTCAACAACTTGAATTTTTGCTCTGACCTTGACCTCTGCCAAAAGCAACTTGTTTACAGCCTTCCTATCTTTGCACTGATTAGTGCTAGCAATTAAGGGCCAAAGTATATCTCGCGTGTTTAGGAGGAAACTGTCGTTGATAATGAACACAATGATAATAGCAACAAACATATCGGACAGACTACCATATGCCAGTATTGTATGTGGATTGTTGCCTGGAGCTCCCACAACACCCCTGGGAATTAAGTACTATCGTCATCCCCACTTGTTGGATGAGGACGGGGCTCTCTCCTTCAGGGTGCCCATTTGCTGCAGTAACAAATGGCCTCCAAATCTCAGTGACTTAGAGCCGCACAGGTGCATTTCTTGTCCATACGACATGCCCACTGCAGAGTGGCTGTGGCGTTAGTCCACACTGTCTTGGTTCAACAGGGTAGGGATGTGCACTCTTCCCATCAAGAGGACCAGGGCAGGGAGGGCTAAGAGAGGATTCGGTGAGCGATGGGTGACACATGAGCACCCCTGCAGAGGAGGGACTCAGGCCTGTGCTGGCAGGGTTGGAGTCCTGACCTCAGAACCCAGGCGCTTACTCACCGTCCGCCTTCCGCTTGACTAGACCTGTGCAGTTCTCCCTCATCCCGCACGTCCGATGCACTTCAGGCAGGGAGCGCAGGCGCCTGCGATGCGCGCGGAGATTGTTATCCTCGCTTTCCGCTTCTCTGTGGTGAAACCTCTGAGAAGCATTGTGCTGTACACCCAGGAGCTGCTCAGGACAAAAGTCGGTGGCGCTGAGCTAGCAGAACACCAAAAAGCAGAGCAGATCCCCGAATGCCGAGCTCAGATCCCGTTTCTTTTGGATGCCTGGGGGATGGCCTCAGGTGTGGTTCATGAGGAAAGAGATGGGAAGGAAACAGGTATTGGACAAACTGCCTTGTTCTGCTCACCGGCACGTGGCACCCAGAGGGGCCCGCATGTCGTCCACTCTCAGACAAACTGTGTGGATTGAATGGAGGAAGGAGGAATGAATTTAAGCCTTACGAACCAGCTGCCTTAAGAGGTAGATGTCATTATCCCCATTGTACAAAAGAGGAAGCTGAGGCTCAGGGAGACGCAGGAGCCCCCCCCTCCCCCCGTTACCACTCTCAGTGTGCCCTTGTGCCGCGTGCTTGGCAGACGTTCTCCTCACTGGTCTCACAGGCCCTCCCACAGGCCGGCCCTTACTTTGAACACGGGGACAGAAATAACACTGCCTTGTGGAGAAGCTGTACCATCTGAGATACAAAGCATGGCAGCTGGCACGCAGGCATTTCTCAATAAATATTAACCATTCCCCTTTCATCATCATCGGCTATCGGTCCGCACATCAGGCTGTCCAAACTCCAGCTTCAGGCCAGAGTTCACGCTCATAGCAACCACCCCAACCTGCTCCTAGTTGTCCCAAAGCACCGAGGGCTGGGTGTCTGCCAGGGAGACGGGGCCTGGTGACGCTCCTGAGCCCTCACAGTGGTTATGCGCAGGACTCACCTGACCCCAGTTCACGCTAAGTGCTTTCCTTCTGCTGCATGTTATAGCTTTTAAGTTTGAAGTCTGAACAATTCGAGCTATGGCCCCAAGGCCAAGGTCTCCAGGGCAGACATCTCTCTAGTAACCCATCTTTGAAATGATTAGCCCGAAGGAAATTGGTTTCCAAATATCCCAGAGGGAGGCGCGCTCAGCTGTTGAGGGGAAAGGAACGAAGGAGGGGGGCAATGGAGTCTGTGATTCTATTTGGTACTCGTCTGGGTCCATCTGTTAAAAGATAATTTTTGTGCTTCTTTTACTATTACTGTTATTTTCTTGTCTTTCCACTATTCAAATTGCAACCCTGTTAGGATGGATCCTTTGGGTAAGTAGCTCATCCCACGCACTGGGATTCCCCAGATGGGTTTTAAGATATTTTCAGCATTGTAGAAGCATCGATGGGCCCAGGGTGACTTTGGTACCTTGCTCTGAGTGACAGAGTACCCAGCATTGCTCCCAGTCTGGGGGTTGGTGGGCTGGGGAGGTCTCAGGGTGTCCTAGGCACAGCTGACCCTAAAAACCAACTTCTTCACCCCCAGAACGGCTGAGGCATCCAGGAAGAAGAAAGAAAACCGGAGGAAATGGAAGCGCTATCTCCTGATAGGCCTGGCAACCGTCGGAGGTGGGACAGTGATCGGTAAGGCCAACTCGAAGTGAGATGGTGGCCCATGGGCCAGTGCGGGGCAGAGTGAGGGATGTCGTCAGCCTGGGATCGGAGAGCCAGGAGATGGGCTGGAAGGTGCCCCCAGGTGCATAGTAGGTTCTCCTTCAGCAGAGTATCATTAGTATTGTTAGAAGCCTCCGTGGAAGGCAGTGGGCAGCTGACGGGGGGAGAACCCAACAGGCCATGTCTTCATTCCCACATTTACCCTGCTTTCTTTGCAGGTGTGACCGGGGGTCTTGCTGCCCCTCTTGTTGCCGCGGGGGCCGCGACAATCATTGGCAGTGCCGGGGCGGCAGCTCTGGGCTCGGTGGCCGGCATAGCTGTCATGACCTCACTGTTCGGTGCGGCTGGAGCTGGCCTGACAGGTGAGGGTCAAGAGCAGTAGTGGCTGTGAGGGGTTTTCAGCCAGGGTGGCCCAGCTCCTAAAGGACGCTCTCAGGTTCTTCCCTGTGAGAGCTCCCCGGGAGATGGAGGAGGAGCACATAACCTTCCTCACGTCGGGTTCTAGCCCTGCCAGAACTTGCAGAAGACTTCACAGAGAACTGAGCGAGAGCTTGGCATGGGTTGCTCTAAGGGCTGGGTTTGGGAAACTGCATCTTGTGTAGACTTCCTGAGAAGGGTCTCATTAGACCTGCTTGCCACCATTTAGGAAGTTTCCCCACAGGCCTCCTCAGAGACCCTTGGGCTTCCTCGTGTAAGAGAGCACATGGCTACCTGTCATGTACCAGCATCTTCTGGGAGAGTCTTCCCAAATCATGTGTCCAGCAGCCCCCAAGTCCCACACAGATTCCTGCTCCACTCCTCAAATGGGGTGTCACTTCCTGCATTGAGAATCTTGGTCAGTTTGATCCACTTTTACTGAAAGGGGTATAGTGCACCCCTGAAGTTTGTGGACTGGAAAAATGACCTAGAACCGACTGAGTGAGGACAGAGTGGTGGTTGTGAGCCCGGGCTCTGCGTTCCACCCCAGGTCTGCTGCTCAGGGGCTGGCCAGCCCGTGGAAGCCTCTTGCCCTCATCTGTAATTGGGGACAATAATGGCACCTACCTTAATGAGTTGAAAAATGAGACACTTGTCCAAGGACAGGGCACACAGTTGGCGCTCGCTGTGCAAGATGTGAGCACAGAGAGCCACTCTGACGAACATTCCCCGGGGTCCCCAGTCACCTCCATTCTCATTTTTGTGTCTGGGCCCTTAGGATACAAGATGAAGAAGCGTGTTGGGGCTATCGAGGAGTTCACTTTTCTGCCTCTGACGGAAGGCAGGCAGCTGCACATCACCATCGCCATCACGGGGTGGCTGGCGTCCGGCAGATACCGTGAGGACTGAGTGGAGGGACAAGGATGTAAAGCGGGATAGACGTTGGCTGAGCTGGGCCTGCTGCTGTGGGCCAGAGCGTGGCCTAGGCTCTTGCCTGTGTATGTTTTTAGAGGGTGGGAGAGGAGGCCCACTTTGCAGAGGAAGAAACAGACTCAGAGCAGTGAGGAGACGTCATCCCACATCCATCTGCTCCCCCATCCGCCTGCCATCCGCCTATCCACGCCCCATTCATCCCGCTATCCATTCATCCACCCATCTATCTACACGTCGCCTATCGTCCATCCATCATTCATCCATCCAACTATCTGTCATCCTACTATCCCCCTATCTATACATCCATCTACCCATCCCTCTGTTCACACGCACTTCCACCTCTCAATCTGTCCATTCAGCAATATGCATAGGGTACTATACATACCATGTGCCAGACACTGAGTCAGACCCCAGGCATTTAGTGGTGAGCAACACAGTTGCAGCCTCTGCTCCCGTAGAACACCTGGTCTGAAGCAGAAGACAGGCCATTAAGCAAGTAATTACAGGGAAGCTTTATGGGTGGCACAATAGAAAAGTACAGGGTATCTGCAGAATGAGGGAAGGGTTCCAAGAAGAAGTGACATTCAGACTAAGGATTGACTGGGAATTAGCTGGGTAAAGAGGGAGCAGGAAGTATATACCAAGCAAAGGCCGAGCACGTACAAGGGCCCAGGGGTGCAAAGAACCAAAAGGAGCACAGAATGCTAGAGTAGAGCAGGGAGCTAGGGGGCAGACGTGTGGGCAGGGCCAGAGCAGATCACACAGGAGCATGTGAGGCGAGGAGTTTGAATTCATCCTGAGAGCAGGTAGAAGATAGCAAAGGACTTAAGCACATAGGTGAGAGATCAGTATGCCTTGGCTGTGTGACCTCAGGCACATTACTTACCTCCCCTGTGCCCCAGCTGTTCATTTGTAATGTGAACAGCTTACTTATTCCTGCCTTTCAAAGGACTTACAAAGATTAAATTAAACAAGGTAATTTCTAGAAGGCCCCTAGATCCTAACTGGCATTCCGCCAACATAGCTCCCTCTGCTGCTCTAACTCAAATGTGGGTTTTCCACCCGGGCGGCACGGAGGACTAACAGCATGGTCCGCTCGCTGCCTGGCTCACATCTGCAAGTGCCCAGTGTGAGGCCCAGCGAGCAGTTCATCACTCAGAGGGAGATGAGGGTGGGCCGGGGAACCCAGGGCACACAGCCAGACACACGCGCTCAGGGCCTCCCGGTTCCGGGGTCTCTGGGACCCGGGGGTGGAATCCACAGCTCTTCTACATGACCCGAAAGAAAGCAGGTGAGGAATCCAGATGACAGAGGACCTGCGTGTTGCCTGGAGAAGTGGTACTATCCTCAGGGCAGCGAGAGGGCAGGAGGGACGGAGAGAGAGGCCTATTTAGTAGTGGCCATACTTCCTGCTTGACCTTGGTCACTATGGCGGTGCCGTCACCACCCTCCCTTCACAGTCCCCGAGAGAGAAAATACAGGCTCAGGAAGAACTGGGTGAGCCGGCGAGATCATGGCAGAGCTGGGCTCCAACGCCTGTGCCCACGCACCCAGTCTGTCCCAGGCAGCGTTTGTCGGATGAGACGGTGATGACTCACGGGGCCCACTGTTCGTCCCCTTGTGTGTTCCTATCGTGCGTCCTCAGCAGCTTGATGCCAGCGTTAATGCAGGATGACAGGAAAATGCCACTTTATAGCAGTTCACACTTAATTCTTACAACTGCTCTGTGCAGGGAGAGAAGTATTCATCTTCCCACTTCACAGATAAGTGAAGCGAGGCTGAGGGGGATAGAGTGATGTGCCAAGGTCACCCGTCTATGAATGAATGCAGGAGCTGGGACTCAAACCCCAGCCTGCTGACTCATAGGATGGCGCCACGCTCCATCTAGGTGCTCCATCCACTCCACTGACAGCTGCCACTCATCGGCAGGGGTAGGCCTCTTGTCTCCCCCTGAGGATGAATGGTCCCCTGTCTGGAAAAATGGGGTGGGGTTTTCTCTGGCACAGACAGGAGAGACCCCACCTACCTGTGTCCTCCCCAGGCACCTTCAGCGCCCCATGGGCCACCCTGGCACACAGCCGCGAGCAGTACTGCCTAGCGTGGGAGGCCAAGTACCTGATGGAGCTCGGCAACGCCCTGGAGACCATCCTCAGTGGTCTCGCAAACATGGTGGCCCAGGAGGCTCTAAAGTACACCATGTTGTCCGGTAAGTCTTCCCGTCCCCACTGCCAGTAGCGTGCCCACTGCTCCCAACCCACGCTGGCACCGTGCATTTGCATCCCGGAGGCCCCCGCTGAGCCAGGCATTGTGCTGGACCCTAGGAATGCAGAGAGGCTAAGACTGCACTGCTGTCTGAGAAGCGCAGAGCCTTCGTGGGGAGGGGACAGGTAGACAGCCAGTCACGTTACCACACAAGGTATTATGTCAGCTCATTATTGCCGCCTAAGAAGCCACCCCAAAACTGAGTGACTTAAAATAATAATCATTTATCATATGCTGGGCCTGCTCATGCATCTGTGCTGTCCGCTGATCTACATTAGCCTCATCTGAGACAACTAGGGCAACGCGGCTCCCCCCGACCTGTCTCTCATCCCCCTCCCGGGATCAGCAGCCCAGCCCACACCAATGGCAGAGTACGGGAGAGGCCAGCCTCCGCACACAAGTCCATCTGAAGTCTCACATCTAGTAACATCTCATTGGCCAAAGCAAGTCACGTGGCTGAGCCCACAGTGGATGGGCAGGACAGGGGCAGGCACGCTGCAGAGTCATGAGGCTAAGTGGGAAGGTACCAGGTGAAGTGAAAAATTGGGGCCATCTTTGGAATCTCACGCATGACAGATGGCTGAACAGAAGGGATCTAGTCCATGTGCCAGAAACGCACGAGCTCCCGTTTTCTCCTTCACCATTGAGCATTTTGACGACACTGGGAGAACTTACGGGTCCCAAGGTAGAGACTCTGTGTGCACTCGCCCGGGCATCCCTTAGCCAGCCAGCCACTTCCCAACAAGGACCCCCACTGCCTACATCACTGCCATATCACCTTCCCAGGCATTGTGGCTGCCCTGACCTGGCCGGCCTCACTCCTCAGTGTCGCCAGCGTCATCGACAACCCTTGGGGTGTGTGTCTCCATCGGTCAGCAGAGGTTGGCAAGCACCTGGCCCACATCCTGCTCTCCCGGCAGCAGGTACCTGGGAGCCGCTGCGGGTGGGGGCCCAGGGGGGAAACGAGGGGGCCGACTTGCGCATAGATGTCAGCCCTAAAGACGTCTACGTGGAGGTGGCCCAGGGGCTTTGGGGAGTGGGTGGTCTTTGCTGCTCCTCCAGTTCAAGTCACAGAAGTATTCTAGGATGAACAAGAAAGTATTATAGACTCTGCCCCAGGTTCGTAGCATGTAGGTGAGGACTGAATAACAGAGGCCCCTGCAGGTATAGACAAGGCCCGGTGTTTCTTCCTGGAAGTATAGAGCAACCCTTTGAGCACATTGCCAGTGGTCCAAACGCCATGGGACGTCGTCCAGGTTACATCCACATTCCAGACAGTCAGAGGCAGGAAAGTGGAGTGAAGGGCATGCCTGGAAGTCACACCTATTGCTTTCCTCCACATCCCTGGCCAGGACTCAGTCCTGTGGCCGCCCCTAGCTACAGGGGAGTTAGAGAAACCCAGTCTGTCTTTGGCTGGGTAGCCCAGGAAAACTCGGGAGTTCTATCACCAAGGACATGGGTGGATGCATGGGTGTTGGGAGATGAATAGCAGCCTTTTCCACAAGTTTCCTGCAGAATTGGAGTGTTGTTTAGTGGTTTAGTGGTTTAGTGGGAGGGGACGGTGGCTACTGGTACTGGCACAAAACAAGGAAAAAGAATAGACTGGTGAGACCAGACTGGGCCTTTGGAGCTCGTCTGTGCTTTCCCTCTCCTTCCAAGTAGAACTTGTACCGAAACACCCCATATAACTTTCTTTTTCTTCTAAGTTGCCTTTTCTACAAGTGCTTCAGTCAGAAAGTCCCTCTTTACGTCTAACTCACCACTTACTCTTATAATGCAAGGCCAATATTTCCCGTGCCCCCTGCCTATTTAGAAACAACAGCTGTCCCTCCCATATCACTCTGCCTTTTTCTCCCATCGCACCTGGAGGGTAGCTTCCGCCTCCCCTCCCCAGCTCCAAAAGCGCCCCACGTCACTTGCCACGAGGTAGGTGAGTCCTGCCTGCGGGAGCAGAAGAGACCTGCGACTGGATCACGGTGTGAGATGGAGGGGAATAAACCCAGCCAGAGGCTGCCTGTGGGCCTGGGGGGCAGCCGACTCCGGCGTCATGTGCTCTCCTGCGTTAATGGGCCCTGACTGTCCTGATTGAGACGTCAGATCTCGGGGGGCCGGGAATGGCACAGGTGTCATTCATTAAGTTCAAGGCAGGCTCTGAGGAGTGTGTAAGGGGCTGATGTTTTGCTAGAACCAGCCGTGTCCCGTCCCAGACACCTGTGTCCTTTTCCCCCCAGGGCCGGCGACCTGTCACTTTGATCGGCTTCAGCCTGGGAGCCAGAGTCATCTACTTCTGCCTGCAAGAGATGGCTCAGGAGAAAGGTGAGCCTGGCTTATTGTCACAGGAGCAAACCCTTCCTGAGTTCATCCCCTAGTCCGGCGGTTCGGGAGCAGGACTCGTGAGTCTTGTGAAAGTGTTCCCAGCTTTAAGAAGTAGTAGTTTGCCATTTGAAACGGTTTGAACATAGACAAAATCATTAAGGCATTTGGAAAGTGGTTTATGTTTTCTGTGCATAAGTTAAAGTGGATGCGAGACAGTCCTACAATAACGACATTGGCCTTGGCGTTCTGATGCACGTTCTTGAATGGGAGGGAAAGGGGCGGGACGAAAAATTCAAAATCGAGGTGTTGACAGAGTCACGCCCCTTCTTCTGGGTCCCGGGGCGGCCCCTACCTTGCCTCTGCCTGCTGCTGGGGGCTGCCGCCCCCTCGGCATTCCTAGGCTCACGGACGCATCGCTCCAATCTCTGCCTCCACTGTCACGCCGCCTTCTCCTTTCTGTCTCCTCTTCTAAGGGCAGGTCGTTGGATTTATTTAGGGTCCACCAAATCCAGCGTGATCTCATCTCAGGATCCTTACCTCATTACATGGCATAATTTAATAACCGCCGCTAAGACATCTTTTCCCTGTAAGGTCCTGTTCACAGGTTCCAGGTGGATGTGTCTTTTGGGGGCGGGGCGCCAATCGACCCCCCCGCAGATAGCTCTGGGAGTGTATCGTGCCCTCCATGGCATACTTTTCTGTCCAAGGCAGTGGGAAGCCTCGGTGGGTGAGGTCTCCAGGAGAGAGAGTCGGTTTGGGGCAGATCTGTCAGCAGAAGCTGCCATAGGAGAGGGTTGGGGGGCTGAGAGGCAGAGCTTGGAGCTCTTGGGAATCATCCACAGTGCGTGAGACCCAGACTAACCTCTCTCCTGGTGAAGCTGAGCAGCAGCAGGGCCCTGAAGGCTAGAGGGATTGAGACAGGGAGTCCTTGTCCTGAGAGCAGAGGGCAGATGAAAGAGGCTGGAGTCACACCCAGCATTGTTATTCAGGGCTGTTTTGTATGCGTCTCTGAACCTCAGCTTCCCCACTTGCAAACCAGAGTTAATAATTCCCACGCTATGCGCTCGCTTTGAGGAGCAAGTGAGGAACCCCATGGGGAGCATGTTTGCAAATTATAAAACCCATCGTTGACCAAATTCAGCTCAAGGATGTCAGTTTGCAGCTTCTGCTCTTCAGAGTGTTTGCCAGCCTAAGGCTACCCCTGAAGATGCCGCCTGGTCACTCCCCTTGGTCAGCCCCACTGTGTGATCTGATTGCTGACCAACTGCCAGCATGCCGGGCGGGGGGCGCTGCGGTGAGAACGTCCGCCGTTGGTTGGACCTGAGAAAACACGATGAGTCAGGGCTGACTGGTGTTATTTTCAGTGTTGGCGTCACCAGCGGGCATGGGAGGGACCCTGGGGCTCAGGAGCGTGATTCATTCCTGTTCTTTATCTTTTGCTTAAATGGACTGAGGATCAAAGCTGTTTTCTTGGTCGCAAAGGCAAGGTGGACGTGCCGTCCTTGGCATTCACTATGGAGGGGCCAAGCCCCGGGTGTGAGCCCTGCAGTGGGCCTCACCGCCTCCTCTGTGCCATTCGGGAGGACCCTGAAGCCCCGTGTAGCTTTCAGCAGCCTCTTTTTACCTGGTTTTGTCCACATCAGTAAGCAATGGAGAGGCACCTCTATCCTATTTCCAGTGGCTTTGGGTGACCTGGGACCTCCCTGCAGAAAGAGCTGTTTTCAGCAGGAAAATCCAGCCTAAGATCAGAGGTCAGGCAAAGACCACTGAGGACACAGGGCTGAATCCAGAGCTCTGGTAAAGGTGAGCTTCCATTTTTACCGCAGGCAGCATTGTGCCTTCCCTTTCATGCTTCCCCCTCCCCTGGCATCAGCAGAAACAGAGCAAGTCAAAAAGGCATCCTTCACCGGCCTTTCCTGCTCTACCTGCCATAGATAATCTACCCAGGACCTTATGGCCTGCTGGGAGGAAGCCCTGAGTACCTACAACATGTCTGCATCCTCAACTCTTCACTCCCTCCAGTAAATGGCCTTGATGAGCTGCAGCAACACCACTGAGTCCTACTGCACAATGCCATGTTCTATGTTCCCACAACTTTGCGCGAATAACTATACTGTCAGAATCTCTGTTGGGAAAAATAGGGGGACTATCTCTATCTCTCACATGAAACCCAGCCTCTGCTATAAAAATGTGTAGGTTAAAGAGAGGCAGGATGGGTGCATCAGTCAGCTATTGCTACAGTGATGCCGCATAACAAACCACCCCATACTCAGAGGGTTACAACACCCAATATCTACATGCCCAGGATCTACAGGTTGTCTGTGGTTCAGTTGCTCTAAAACAGCCTCTGTTTCTGGTTTTGTGTTGGACAGGCTCAGCCCCAGAGTGTGGGCTGGGCCAGATCTGCTCCATGTGTATTTGTCTCCATGAGGCAGAAGAGGCAGCAGCCACCAGGGCTTGCCCTACTTCTCATCCATCGCTTGGGTGCCAGAGCCAAGCCAAACCACACATGCTCACTTAAGACCTCTGCTCTTGTAGTATTTACTAACATTCTGCATCAGTTTTTTATCACTGCCGACAACCTATCCCAACACAGCGGCTTAAAACATTCTATATCAGTTATTTGTTATTGCAAACAACTTATTCAAACATAGTGGCTCAAAGCAGCAATAACTGATTATTTGTCGCAATTCTATGAAGGGACTAGGCCGCCCTCCTCTCATCTCACTCACGCAGTTGCGGACAGCAGGAACACCTGGGAGCTCTAAGGCGACCTCACTCCCTGTCCGGCAGTTTGTGCTGGCCATCAGCCAGCGTGTCTCAGCCCTTCCCCAGACTTCTCACCCTCCAGCGGGCTCACCTGGCTTCCTCCGTGGTCTTCTCAGGACCACGTTTCCGGATGTCAAGAGTGAAACCTGCAAGCCCTCTGAAGGCCAAGATTCCAGAACGCATCACTTCCGCCACATTCTGTTGGTTAAAACAAGTTGCAGGCCTGATCAGATTCAAGGGGATGAAGTAGGAAATAGATTCCTCTTCTGGGTGGGAGAAGCGGCAAAGAATTTTTGGCGATTTTTAATCTTCCACATGTTCTGTTTGCCAAAGCAAGGGATGGCCAGGCCCTAGGTCAGTGGGGCGGGGCAGTGCACTCCGCATACAGCGGTGCCGGAGGGGAGTGAGTAGTTGCCAGGCAGTAATCCAGACTCTAAGACTAACCCAGACTCTCATGCTGGGGAAGGAAAAGCCTAGGCTTCGCAGTCATCTGAGACCTGGTCCTGAGTCCTGCCTCTGCTCACCTGGGTGGCCTGGGTAAGGCAAGGATGCAGCCTCCCTGGATGTGCATCTCTCCATTTGCAACAAGAGATTAATGTCACCTCTGGGCAGTGGCAGAGGCCGGAGAACATGGAGGTCAGGCAGCCAGCCCTGTGCTGGGTCCTGGTCAACACGCCCTCTAGCAACCCCCAGGCTGAGGTCGCTGCAGGTCCTGCGGGCAGCCGCAGGCTCGCCTTGCTCTCTGAAGCTGCTCCCCCAAGGAGAGGCTCTTGAAAAGCTGTCATTCTCTGTGCTGTCATCATTTTGCTCCTTTCCTAGCCATCTTTCTGCCAACCCATGCAGCAGACCATCTGGCCATCTGCCAGGCTCCTCATTACCGAGAGCAACGTGATCTTATTAATAAGACTGATTCTCAATTTGGAAGAGAAAGGCATGTCTTTGGCTACAATTGGCATAAATTACATGTTAACTTCAGACCACTAATACAAGCCAAATCTTCAGTTCCTTTGCTGATCCCATTGAATTAATTACCATTTTCCGTTTGGCCGTGGCAATCGGAAGTGAGTTCGCCCGTGAGCTGCCTCTGGAATGTGAGGCTGAAAACTGGCAGAAGGAAGGCAGGTGGCCTCTGGGTGGCAGGGCTGATCAGTGAGACACCGAGGTGTTCCTGCACCTCAGCCTTTTGGGGGAAGGTTCCCAAAGCAGCTGCCTTTCTGCCTCTTTCCTGGTCCCTGGTCCCTGCTCCCTCTGCTGGATTTTTATGGCCCGCCAGTAAGAACTGGGGCTTTGGTATTAGGTGGACTTGGATTTGGGTCCTGACTCTGTCACAGACTAGCTGCGGGACCTTGGGCAGGTCACTTAATCTCTCTGATACTCAGCTTCTTCACCTGAATATGGGGCATAGAGCACTTACCTTGGAGTCTCATGGGGAGATTAAAGTGAGACAATGAATAAGCAAAATACCTGCCCCAAATAGGATGAACGTTCCTGCCGCTGAACTAAATCTGAGGACCTACTGTGCATGGAGAACTATGGTGCGTGTCACGTAGAAAGAGGAGCTCATCATTTTGTGTTCCCTTTCCAGCCCCGTGTTAGGCTGTGAACTCCGTGGAGGCGCAATCTGCCTGTGCCCCACCATCTGCCTGGCGCCTGGCACACGAGTGCTCAGGAAGATGGAGGAACCTGACTTTGGGTGAGGGACTCAGGCACATGTTGCTCTGCTCATGAGCCAGGTTCAAATTCACCGTGTGCGGAACACTAACCACTTCCATGTGGGATCTCAGTCTACCTCACAGCAGCCCTATGGGTGTATGCTCTGGGCTTCATGGATGAGAAAACTGTGGGCTCCGGGGTGAGACATGCAAATCCTAAGTGCCAGAGCCAGGACTTGCCCCCAGAGCATCTGGCCCTCACTCCTAACCACGTGCTGTGCTTTGCAGGGGGCCTTGACCTTGAACGATGGGACGGGGTCATCCAGTGGAGCTAGAGGGAAAGAACACGCATGGGAGGGTTGAGTCAGCAGGGCCGAGGCAGGCTTCCCCAGAGCACCTGGGATCATTAAGTCTAGTGTTTCTCTAGCCGGTGAAAGAGGACTGAGGTGGAACAGTGGGAAATGGTTAGGACGGCAGCCTGGTACAAGGCCTCCCACGCCTGGCTAAGGGGTCTGACCAGGGTGGTCCCTGAATCGAGGAGTAAATGCGTAGTTGGGCGGGTCCTGTGGGCGGAAGAGCTGGAGGAAGTTCACCCACATAGGCACACTCACTCACACACAGATACACACAGCCGCAATGCCCCTGCCGCCAGGGGCCTCTGACACCCTCACTGTTCTCTAGATCAAACCCAGACTTCTCAGCTTGACTTACAGGCTCCGCCCATGAGCGGCCTTCCCGCGGCTCCTCCCACCCCTGGGCTCCCAGGGAGCAAGCTTCCAGACAGACCAAGTTCTCTCTTTCCATCTTTTCTAAACAACTTCTGCTCATTTTTCAGGTCTCACTTTGCCTGGAAGCTTTCCCTCCAATAATAATAATAATAATAACAATAACAATAGATTCCAACAATAGATTATTAACAATAATAGATTCCAATAATAACAATAATAATAGCAGCAGTAGTAATGGCAGCAGCTCTGGAGTTAGGGCATCTGGTTTGAATCCCAAACCCACCACCAGGCAGGTCACCTAACCTCTCTGAACTCTGGGTGACTTGTACGAAACACAGTGCATAAATAATAATAGTATGAACGTAGACATCATTGTGAGGATGAAACACAACAGTGCCTACAAGTGCTGGCAAATAAGAGCCCAGGAAGTTTTATTGAGCATTCACATTATGCTAGGAACTAGCTTACACTTTATAAAAGCGAGCTGGCACATGGTGTTAGAGCACCCCATGGATGGTGAGGTGGGCGGGGTTGAGTTAAAACTGGCCTCCCCCTGGGCGCCCCGCCTTGGGGCCTACAGTTCCTGTTCCTTCCTGTCTCCAGAGCCACCTACCCACTTCTTCTCCCGCGCCCTGACCTTGGGCAGCCAATGGGGCATCTTCAAGTCTCCACCTGACCGTGCTCATGAATGAATTATTCACTCTTTGCGCAGAGCTGCTGTTTCACCTCTAATTCCTTCCAGCACCCCGCTGTCTGGTTTCAGGCAGGCCTGCTTGTTTAATGCCCAATTAATCTGCACACAGAGGAGACCCTCCCCTAATTGCAGGAAGGCTGTCATTATCTGAGTTAGGGGATGTGAAGGAGGCATTACTGTAATGCATTTGAATCCACTAATTGTTTTCTGGATGCCCCTGAGACCTGGTGATGAAATGCAGGGACGAATCCCGCCAGTCACGGGAACGCGCAGTTCTGAAGCTGGCCTCCCCGCCTGCTCTCTCCAAGCCGGAGCTCATCCTCCCTCCCCTCTTCCCGAAGAACAGCTGCCCAGAGAATTAACCATTTTCACTGCTTCATCTTCCTTTTAGGGGCGACGTTTTAAAGACCAGGGGGTCTTTCTACTGCTTTGTAGATATGCTGCCATTCACAGGGTGCTCCTGACAGCTGGCTGGCCCTTCCCTCAGGCTCGGGGTGGTCAGCTGCCTTTCAAATGAGGTCAAGTCTTGCGGAATGGCTATGGGGGTTGGCAGTGATGTGTGTCAGTCATCGGAAAAGCATCTGGCACATAGCAGGTGCTCTCTGAAGGGAGCCCTTAATATTCTTCCATAGCCAGTTCTAGGGTAGCCACTTGGCTGGGGCTGACACTTTTAGCCCGAGTGTCCTGTCCTTAGGTGGAGACCGCTATGTCCACCCCTTCAAGCCCATAAGGACTTGGCTTAGGAAATAAAAGGAGTCACAAGAACCCAGCCCCGCAGGACACGGCCAGATGCTCAGCAAGGGTGCCAGGCCAGCCGGCTCTGCTCCTCTCGCGTCCCCAGGCAGGTGGCCTGGGTTGGCAGAGGCACAGCGAGGGCTGGACCACGCCCCACTGAGCATCGTCCTAGAGATGGGTGCGGCATCTGCGGCGCTTTCTCCATCTCTTCCTGGGGTTCTCAGAGCAACCTTGCCATGTATTCAGATGCGTCAAGCCTGGGTGGGAAGGACTGACTCCAAGTGGGAATCCCTGGCTTTCTGGGTGAGTATCTGAACGCTTGGTGTGGCTGCGGAATCTTCTCTTCAGACAGAAATAGACCCAGATGCAACTGAGGCTTACCACCTACTTGCATGATTGATTCATTCTATCATCATCTTGCCAGCTAACAACTTCGTGCCAGGCATGGCTAAATACTTTACATACCTTATTCGATTTAATCCTTACAATAATCCTATGAGGTTTTGACTGCCCCCATTTTACAGATGAGGAAACTGAGGCTTACAGAGGCATAGTCCCTAGCCCATGGTTACAGGACTCATCATGATGAAGCCAGAATTTGGATCCACAGTGGCTGACTCAGGCTCTTGTTAGTGACTTGACCCCCAATCCTTAGAGCAACCAATGGCCAGGGTAATTCTCTCCATTCTACACCTGGGGCTCAGTGTGAGGCAGAGTGATGTGCCAGGTGGGTCCATTGGGATTTTTGGTTTCAAGTCCTGAGATGTCCGTCAGCTGTCCTTCGTTCAGCCACACCCAGAGCTCCTCTCTGCCCAGAAAGGAAAACTGGGGGTTTCGGGTAACTCCTACCTGCCTAGGCCCAGCGTCCCGTGCCTTATGCCTGTCCTTGCCCTCCAGAATGCTCTCCCCTCTCCCCGGCTTGCAGCCTGGAGCCAGCTCAGATACCCCCTTCAACATATGGCTCAAAAATTCCCTCCCCCGCGCATCCCGTCGAAGGAAAGCTCAGGTCTGGAAGCTTTTTTTTTAATCCTCACCCGAGGACATGCTCATTGGTTTTAGAGAGAGAGCAAGGGAGGGAGAGAGAGGGAGAGAAACATGGATGTGAGAGAGAAACATCCATTGATTGCCTCGAATGCGCCCCAGCTGGGGACCAAACACATAACCCAGGCATGTGCCTTCACCAGAAATTGAACCCATGACCTTCTGGCCTACAGGACAACGCTCCAACCAACTGAGCCACACTGGCCAGGGCAGATTTGGAAGCACTTTAAAAAGAAAAGTTGTTTCTTGCCAAAAGGTGTAAATTGGATACACTTCAGATGGCTTGGCTTGTCAAATTATACACACACAGACACACCAGGTTCTGAAAGGGAAGACGCGTTCACAACTACGGAGTTTTCATCAGTCCATTCCTGATGGAAAAGCAGCCCTTTTCTCCTGAGAAAGCCTGCAGGGCTGCTGAACTCTAGGCACTGGAGTCCGTTAATTAAGTCAACCCCACCTCCCCAATCCCTTACTGTCTGTAAGCTGCCTCCACTTAATCACTTTTCCCACTACCTTTAGGGTACAAGGGACCATGGCAACCATGACGCCACGCAGGGCAGGCAGTATCTTCAGACACCAGCCTCTGAAGCACTGGGGACAGAGTTGTTCTCATTAGGGAGTCAGCAGCTCGTGGGAAATGCCCGTTCCCTCTGGGAACTAGAAGTAGACAAGGTGACCCTGTTACGTTTGCTTTGCCTCAGAGGGTAAAGTGCGGGCTCTGTGTTGGTGTTGGTCACGATGGGATGGCACGTCTGTGCTTACGCCCAGCGGCGATCATTTTATTAACTCTAGTCCTCACAGTGTCCTCACGAGACAGGTATTATTCATCCCGTGGGACGGAGGTGTAGACGAGAGGACTGAGACTCTGAGCCAGAGGCACTTGCCCCAAATCAGAGCAGGATGGTGGCAGAGCTGGGATTCCCGCCCAGTGCCTGACCCCTAAGTCTGGGTCATTCTACTTCGTCTGGCCGCCACCTGCCCTGCCTCGCCCTTGACCCGGCTGTCTGTTTCAGCCCCCTCCACACTGTTATGAACGCCTGCTTACAGGTCTCTGGCCCCTCCCAGAGGGTGCTCGGCTTCAGGACAGGCACTTTTTGGTTCACCCCCGGCCCAGGCCTTGGCACATGGGAGACACCCAGTACACGTTAGTAGCTGATTCATTAACGAGGGCCGCGAGGGCAGCCATGACATTTGCTGTGAGTGCTACCTGCAGAAGGTAATGTCTGAGACCTGCGCGTGGTGAAAGGCTTGAGCTGCCTCAGCAAAGTAGAACCCACAGCCCCCGAGACCTGGGCCAGCTGGCTGGCCTATTGCCCAAGTCCCCCCGTGACCCAGGGCACCTGGGCCACTGCACTTCCGGACTGCCGGGCAGGCACAATCAGCAGCACGTGCACACCCTATGCAATGATCCTGCCCACTCAAAACCAAGACAAAAGCGCACCTGTCATATGTTTGTGCCTTTGGGCAGGAAGTGAACATAGCCAGAATTCCCAGAGATAAATAGCCTGCTTGTGACAATGGTCCATCTGCCAGCCCACAGGGCAAATTTGCTTTGAGAGTGACTGACCCTCTGACCAAGGGTATTTCTGGACCCAGCAGGTGGCGAGGACGGGGTGGTGGTGCCTGATGCCAAGAAGAGCCACTATCCAAGTACTCACTGCGAGACCCTGGGCCCCAGATCCCAGCAGACTGTTCGTTTTTCTGTGTATTTGCTTTACAAAGATTTCAGAAATTAAGTAGTTGCAAAGTTGAGCTCAATTCCAGCCAACTCCTGGTAGCTGGCCAAGCCAAGAAATGACCGCATGAACCAAGAAATCAGTTCTACTTCAGCTTCTTTGTGCATTTCTTCTCCTCTCCGTTCCCATAGGATTTGGAGGGAATTCACTAGGGGCATGACATATTGTCTCTGCCTGGTGGCCCCATCCACGCAGTTGGAGAGCCCTCACGCGATGAGCCAGCTTGCCTGTCAGCGTGTCCATTTAGCACAGGAAAGCCTGCAGGGCTGCTGCACTCTAGGCGCCGGGCCGTTAATTAAGTCAACCCTGGCTTCCCTATCCCTTACTGTCTGTAACCTGCCTCCATGGAATCACTCTTCCCCCTGTCTCCAAGGTGCAAGGGACCATGGCAACTGGCTGAGAATGATGAGCTGAAAGAAGGAACACTGGACCTTAGAGGTTAGAAGCCTGAGTTCAAGTCCAGACTCTGCTAGTTATTGGCTGGGTGCCCTTAGGCAAGTCACTTCACCTCTGAGCCTCAGGCCAGTTAGTAAAATGGGATACTGATGCCTCTCAGGAGTGTTCAAGGACTTAACAGCTACTGTTTATTGAAGACTTACTGTGTCCCAGGCACTATGCTATACTAAGCACTTAGCATATTTTCTCTCCTTTAATATACAATGAACCCTAAAATGGAGGTACCGACATTCCTGTTTTACCAAGGAAGAGGTGTCCATTGCCTTCTCCCTGTGTCACCAGCACCTGGTATGGGACTTGGCACAATCATGTCCCTATGGTGGACCGTGCAGCAGGCCTTTCCGTATAGCGGCAGTGACAGCGCAGTGCGTGGTAGCACGTGGTAGACCCTCAGTGAGTTGGGGCTCCTTTCTTCCTCGCCACTGCTTTATCCGGACGGATTTACCCACGGCTGCAGTACTCCTCGCATCTGAGCTCGCTGAAAACAGTGCCGTCCTCAGACGACTTGTGCTCCCAGGGAAGGGATGAGTCAGCAGAAATTAGATTCATTTGCTGCTTTCATCTAAATTAATGGGGTCTTTCTGATTATGCCAGGGGTTATGCCAACTCCCTTGGAAGGCATTCGCTTCCTCTTGATGGGGCAGATGCCTTTGATGTTGGCCAGGGAGGCCGCTGGCACCCTGACGAAGCCCTGGGGGTTGCACTACCCAGTAGCCAGCATGTCCCCAGATCTGGTCCTAGACTTTTCAGAAACATGACCTTATCCATTTTGCACCCAGAGCTGATCAGAGCCCCATTACACAAACTCCCAGGAGACAGCGTTGGAAACTGAATGCCGATTCTTCTAGGTCCACCAGTCATTGCAGATGGTGCGGATGCCCATGCTCACTGTCTAAGCTCCTGGGAAGCGGCACGTGCCAGGGTCTCTGTGGCGAGCACAGGAGTAGGGAGGGAATGGTCTCCAGGGGCATTTCTCTTCCTGGTGACGATCCCAGTCTCGGGGACAGATCCCTCTCTAATGACCATCCCTTCCCTCCCAGCTCTCCCCCTCATCCAGAACTTTGTATAAACCAGTCTGTGCGTGAGCCTTGGTCAATAATAACTAAAGCATCCAGACTGTCTGCAGAGAAGGAGCACTCCAGCGGGGCGGGGGGGGGGGGGTCCAAATGGGAAGAAAACACCCCAAGTCTCATTAATTTACATATTAATGAACCACCTCAGTTCACGGCATTCTGTAATGGAAACTGCAGGGTTTCTTTTCCTTGTATCTAGGATGCCCATGACCATCAAGCCTGCTTAGCCAGTATTGTCACAACTGTTATCTTTTAGAAAATTGCCAGGCCTGTTGTGCAGCACAGACGATAAAAAAACTTTCTGCCTGTGGGCCAGTGCGCACCCCACACTTTGCATTTTAATGACAGGGCCTCAGTTTGGGGGCCCCTGTCCCTGCCCCCCCAGGACAGGGTGTCCCCGTGTGAACTCTGTTTAGGTCCCTAGTACAGTCTTCATTATTCTAAGTTCCTTCTGCCTTTTGTTCACCCATTTGTTCACACCTCCATTTATTTATGGAGTTATGCAAAGCCCCATCTCCTTCCTCAAAGGATTTGCAGGCCTTCTCAGGAAATACAGCGATAAAAGCAACTTGCGGGTAAATACAAACTATCAGGACTAGAGAAAACACAAATCTGAACGAGACACAAAAGCCAGTTGAGAGGCTCAAATGCCGGGGAGCAGGGCCTGGAGCGGAAGGAGCTTGGCCCCACAGCCAGGCCTGCACCTGCGTTCCAGCTCTGCCTCTACCTAGATGAACAAATAGGCACATGTTCTCAGTCCCTCAGCCTCTGTCTCCTCACCTGTGAAATGGGTCTAGGAATGCTTTCTCCAGAGGATGATTAAAAGGAGTAAGTGAGATACTATACGTAAAGCACTTAGCAGAATGGGTGGCCAGTCATAGGCACTCAGTAACCACCGTTTTTGTCACTGTCATGGTTATTATAATACTTTCTCCTGTGATTAGCCAGTTGCTGTCATTGAGCAGCGAATTTAGCTAGTAGCTTCCCAGCAATCAAAGCCCAAACGGAAGGCGTCGACTGTCTATTTCTCATTCCCGTGAGGGCATGTGGAGGTGCCAACAGCACAAGTAACAAGACCTTGCGTTTCAACCTGACTTCCTCCGAGAACCCCATCCTCTTTTAGGAGCTGAGCGCTCGGGTTCAGGCTTAATTAGCCATCAAAGCCTCAGACATCCCTGCCTTTGGCCAGCTAGAAAGTCGGGGCTGGGGCTGGGGCTTGCAGACTTGGAACCAGGAGGAGAGCATTCTGGCTGGGAATAACAATCTTTCCAGGAAGCTGCCTGAGTGACAGGAAGCGTGTAGCAGGGGCTCCTTCGGAAACTAAGCCCAGATGTCATGATCTCTTCCGCTTCGGGGAGCACCTGGGAAGACTGTTAATGAGGCAACAGGTCCCAAGGTGGATTTTCATCCAGGTGATTTTACGTTTTGTGATTGAGCAGTTGCTAGAGATTGAGGCTTTGTGGGACTTGCTGAACCTGGACCGCAGACTCAGAGAGCATGGGAAGGCAGGATGGGGCTGTCCTGCCACATTCCTCTGCAGAAGTTTGCTGGAGAATAACAGCTCATCTCTGAAATAAGAAACTGTCATTCCAGTGGGGCAGGGCATGGGGTGGTGAGGGGAGCTGATGTTTATTGACAACCTACTATGTGCCAGGGAGGAACAGAATCCCATCTTGATCTTTTTCCCAGGCACCTTGGCAGGTATGGACCTGATTATACCTGGAAGCAGGTGCTGTATTTTCCATTTGTACGGATGAGGAACCAGATGCCCAGGGAGGTTAGGTGACTTGCCCAAGGGCCTTCACCGCAAGGGCTTAGATATGAAGCCATTCAGAGGAGGGAGCCTCTCCTGCAGATGGCAAGGAAGGCTTTCAGGAAGAGGTGGTAGACCTTGAAGGACAGGTGAGCCTTGAGAGGCTGTGAGGGAGGCAGGAGGCCTGAGAGCCCAGGGTTGCCAGGAGCAAAGATCCAGAGGTCAGGAGGTAAATGGTCTATGAAGGCAGCTGCCTGAGCCAAGGTTTCTGCTGGGAAGTTTGGGGAAGTGAGGTTGGAGGGATGAGCAGGGGTCAGAACGCAGGGGCTGGGCCTGTGAGAAGCAGACACAGGATGCAGCTCTGACTTGAGTCCTCTGTTTAACCTCCCCTTGATGCACCTACTTATCCATCAGCAGCAGACCTGCTGAGGACCTACTGTGTGCCAGGACCTGTGCAGAGCACAGAGGGGTCAGAGGTCAGCAGGCTTCATCCCTACCGGGGATTTCAGATAGGAGGGGACCTCCCTACTGATCACAGTCCCTGCCCTGTCCTACAGCCGTCCCCGCTGGGGCTGCACATACCCACCGGCGTCCTTTTCCCCCACACTCCACTTCCCCAAGGCTGGGTGACCAGCCCGCAGTCTGGCCCCACCTTGGATCCCCAGTAGCAGGGGATCCCACCTTGGCCCCACCTTGGAACCCAGGAGCAGGGTTTGTCGAACTGCCCCAGACGAAGCCGGCTGACGGAGTGCCTTTCATATCATGCCCTTCCCAGGCAGTGTCTCACAGCCGGCCAGGGAGAGGGGGGCACTTGTCCCTGGTTCTCAAGAGAACAGGCCCAGAGGTCTCAGGGGGCTTGTTTGCCGTCACACAGCTTGTAAGCCACAGAGCGCAGTGTGGACCCCAACCCTGCCGGACTCCCACACCAGGGGTCCCTGCCCTGCCCTACGTGGCCCTTTAACCTTAGAGCTGAGTGGCGACCCAGCTTGCCCAGGCTGCAGGGCTTGTCAAAGGCAGGGCCAACCAGGTCCATAGTCTCAGTCTCATGGCTCATCTCAGAGACTCGGGGAGCAGCGGGCCCGCTGGGGCCTGGGCAGCCCACCCCCTGGCGGGCGCTCTCCCCCACTCCAGCTGGAAAGGCATTCCCGGAAGCTCCCGCACGTGGCCCAAGAGACAGCCACAGCACCGCCTTGTGGTGACTTTTGGTGGGGGGCGCACACTTCCAACAGGAAGGGGCCCCTCCAAGCCCAGCACTCGTGGGTTTGCAGCACGGGCTGGCTGGGGCGGGTCTGACCGCCTTCCACGGAGCGCCTGTGCAAGACCACACCGCCGCTCCTGCTTCCTGAGAAATTTCTGTGCCACCTACTTATCTTTCTGGTTTACATTTATGAGGCACCCGACATACACAGAGGGGAAGGAATTAGTATTTATCAAGTACCTGCTGTGACAGGCGTTTCTAGGAATCATTCCAGGAAGCCTCCCCAACGGCCCTGGAAGTTAGGAATCTGGGGCCATTTTCCAAGTGAGAGGGTGGACAGGTGCGCTCCAGAAACGGGCAGCTGTGCTCTGGCCCCCGCTCCCACGGCCAGGCAGCGGGGGGCAGGCGCCGGACCGCTGCCGCGTGGCATCAGAGCAAAAGCTCTGCCCCTCTACGCCTGACTGCACCTTCAGGCAGCAGCTGCCCAACGCGTGCTGTGCTTTCAGTGCCCTTTCTTTCCTCGACGAAAATCAGGAGGAAAGGCTCTAACAAAAAATGTGTTATAAGAAAGGACAAAGAAATACAAATTAATGACAAGTCACCTTGTTTTAAAATGACCAAAACACTAAAAACCAGAGTCATGTGGCTCTTCTTTTTAAAGGTGGATGGGAACTCAGGTGAGGTGGTTTGTGGATGATGTTACAGCACCCCAGCAGTCACTGGGAGGCCCCTGTCGTGTGGCAGACCCGGGGGAGAAAGCCATTGGCAGAGAGGAGGGAAGTCAATGACCAAGTTCATGGACGCGCACACATGCTCACAGGAACATCCAAAGACACAGGCCGGTCCACAGTCAGGGCTCTGGTCTGGCAGGGCCGTTCACGCGAGAGACGACCTGTTTATCCTGAAGACTCGCTGCAGCCGGCAGCTTTATCAGTGCTCTCCACCCTCACTGCGCCCACCTGCAGTCGCTGCGCCATCTGTTCCAGAAACGGCAGGAGCAGTTGCAAAGCTTAGGAGCGGGTAAGAGGAAGCAGCCACTGGGAAGTCTCCTCTTTGTACTTAGATCCAGTCACGTTAGGCAAATTACTAGTTGAAATATGACCACCCTTGAAAATAACTGCACTGTCAGAAAGCAAACCTGACGTTGTGGCCCAGCGAACGTCAAAAGTGAACTGGACTCATGGACAAGAGAAAGATGGGGATAGAAGGAAGTGTGTGTTCTGTTTTTAATATACAGTTTTGGAAGGTGTCACAGTTGTCAAAAGACATATTGGTTCAAGATTATATATATAAATCTTTTTTATATATAAATCTTTTATATATAAAAAGTATATAATATATAAATTATATAAATTTATATATAAAATTTATATAAATAAGTATAATTTATATATTTATTCTTATAAAAATAAAAATATATATTATATATAAATACATATTCTTTTCAGACAGAGGGTACAGGATGGAGAGAAAGATCAATGTGTGAGAGAAACATCAGTTGTTTGCCTCGCACACCCCCAGCCAGGGACCTGGCCCGCAACCCTGGCATGTGCCCTGGCAGGGAATTGAACCAGCGACCCTTCAAATCACAGGCCAGTACTCAGTCCACTGAGCCACACCAGCCAGGGCTCATATCTGATAGCAAAGGAAAATGGGACAGGAGAGTAGGAGAGAAAGTATAGGAATAACAAATTTCCACTGTGCCACTTCCCGTGTGACCACGGACAAATGACTTAGCGTCCCTGAGGCAAGCTTCTCCCGCCATAACACGGGAGTGACTGTGCTGGCCGCCTAGGGCCGTGATGAGGAGTACAAGAAATAACAGATGGATAAAGCACTTAGCCTGTCCTGAAGCAGGCTGTGATGATGACAGTGATGATGATGATAAAGGCGGAGGATTCAGAAATAGAATTCCAGAACTTCTTTTTTCAGGGCTTTGCAGCAAGCTCTCTCTCCAATTTCATTTCTAGCCCCAGTGAATTCAGACCGGCATGACTGCCCATGAGGTCTGCAAGATAAAACCAAGGCAGAAGAATTTGTCAGTGAGCTCACACAGATATGCTTCAACACCCTGACCCTCGAGCCCCTAAACTCCTGCTTGGCTGAAAACCATCTCTGAGCCATCTCTAGATAACTGCTGAAAAGCAGAACAGGCCGTCACTGGGGCAGCTGGCCCTTTCATCTTCATGATAGCAAACGTCACATTTGATGCGCTTTAGTCCCTTCCATGGAATTCGTCCACCCGTTGCTTTGTCCTCGGACAGATCCGGCTTTCGTCCCGACAGCGGGGAGCGAGGAGGGGTCAGGCATGCAGATTCATGCCCTGGGCGCCAGGATGCTGGTAATAGCTGTGCCACTTTGCATGGCCCAATTAAAGAGATGGGGACCAAAGCGGGAGATGAAGGCCTACTCGTCCCATGAAGAATTCATCCCAAATCCTTGTGATATATCCAAACGGCCTTCTTTAAGCGATTCTTGCCAGTGTGAACCTTATCCCTGGGGCGGGTGAGGGGGCCCATCGAAGCTCCCCGCTGCCCTGTAGCTCTCTCTCCCTCTCCCCCATCTCCTCCCTCTCCCTCTGGCGGCTTCTCTCTAGGTGTTTATCATGCTTGTGTGCGCGCGCGTCTCTGGGGTGGATTTTGTTTGTGTCAGATCAATTCATATCATTTCCTTCAAGGTCTGTTTCCTGGACCCGCAGTCAGGAGACCGTTTTCTCCTCCATTTGCCCTTATCGCTCACTGTGCACACGACCCCCTGCCGGGAGGGAGCGAAGCTGTCTCTTTTGCTTCTCAAACTTGAGATCCTTTGGTCTTTGCAGCCCAAGGGAATCTCATTACTGACAACGTGACAGGCATGTGGGAGTGTGTGATGTAGCCTTTCAGCCATTTGAAGAGATTTCTGGGTACTTCTGGAGGAGGCGGTTTGGAAATACCTGGAAAGCTCAGCGCGGGCCTGCCTCGCTTTAAGAGAGCCCGCTGTGTGGAAGAGACAGATGGAAGAAGGTAAAGCTTGGAGCGGTTATTCCCAGAGGCCACGGGTCCCTTCACTGTGCAAAAGGAGTCTCCGTGGGCTCATAGAAAGAGCTGGCCCTGCTTGGTACATTTTAAGAATGTTTACTTTTATAAAAGCTCCATTTACATACAAGTTTTAAGACCAAGGCTATAGCGTAGGTGGAACTTTGCTATCATACGGAAGCTGTCCATTCTTAGCTCTTAATTTTTTTTTGGAAAAGACAATCTCCAGGCTGAGGAGTGCCACGTGGTAAAAGCGTCCTGTCAGCATTCCGGCGTGAACGGCTGACGGCCCAGGGGGCCCTGACAAGCTAGAAACTGGTTTATCTAAGTCCTGATGCATAAAAGTAAGGGAGGCTACTTACACAACAATGTGAATGCACTTAACACTGCTGAACTGTATGCTTAAAAATGGCTAGGATGGTAAATTGTATATTATGTGTATTTTACCATAATTTTAAAATGTCTTTAGAGATAGGAAATGAGGAAGTGGGTGTTTTGTTTTTTAGTACTTAGGTATGTGTTAATTTTTTTATTTTTAGAGAGAGGGGAAGGGAGGGAGAAAGAGAGGGTGAGAAACTTTAATGTGAGAGGGAAACATTGATCGGTTGCCTCTCAGACTGGATGCGCAACCTAGGCGTGTACCCTGACCGGGAATCAAACCAGCAACCTTTCGCTTTGCGGGATGGCTCCCAACCAGCTGAGCCACACTAGCCAGCGCAAAATGAGGAAATGTTTCACCGCAGTTCGCAGCTCTTCGGCTGCTTCTCTCCAGAAGCTCAGCACTGAGGGGGACCAGGGCTGCTGGTCACAACTACCACCTGCCAATGCTGAACTCCTGAACCGGTGCCTGCGATGAGTGGCTGGCCCGCAAGAGGCCCGCTGGAGGGCCGTCTCCCAAGGCAATGCTTCCCGCACGCCTTTCCTGCCCAGCTGCCAGACTGATAGTCTGCGTGGGAATAACAAGGAAGCAGACAGCACTGGCCAAGCCGCGTGCTGGACACTGCCCTGGACACACACCCTCACTCCAGCTTTGGGAAATCAGTATGATTGTATTCCCTCCATCTTACAGCTGAGGAGGCTGAGGCTCCAGGTTATCAAATAACTGAGGCCAGTTCACTCAGCAGCAAAGCCCAGATCTGAACACAGCTTTGCCTCGTGCCAAAGGCCACTTCTGGGCAGGTGATTCCCAGCATCTTTGTGCACATGGGCCCCGTCTAATGGCAAACATCTCACAGACCGGCACGTGGTAGCATCGTCAAACTTCGCTCGTCTCCTGGTTGAGAAGATACATAATGATGAAAGCTGCCTGAATCCAGGAATCCTGGTGAGGCCCACCAGCATCTGCCATCTTAAAATGATGACACCTGATGCGTGGCTCATGAGGCATTTAATTGGCTCCCGAGACCCTCCAAGTCCCTCTGGATCTTTGCCCCCAGAGAGTGGGCACCCCCAAGCTGCACCCCGAATCAGGCAAAGGGCCTGGAGACCCTGAGCCTTCTTAGACTGTGGGCCCAGGAAGTCTATAAATACAGCTTATGTCAGGTACGTCCTGGGAGAGTAACCGTGAGCCTTTGGATCACATTGCCTGGGAGGAGCAGGAGACTGAGGCAGTGTTAGCTTCGGAAGCACATTCATTATTCCTGCGCATTGCAGACTGCAGTCATTCACAGTACCATCAGTCCCTCTCCCGACCCCCCCATCGCCCCCACCCCCGCAGCGGAGCTCTGGCAATGAGCAACTGACAAGCTGAGGACAATGGTTAAGTACTCTTCCATTTACCTTCAGCAGGCTTGGCACTCTTCACTTGCTTTTACAGTCTTTACAGATCCCCGACTCTAGCCACTGGGGAGAAATTGTGCCAGGAGGGAACAAAGAAAAGGAAAAAGCAAAACAGCTTTTTTGCATTTGTTCTCAGGATGAAGGGTTCGCGCCGCTGAGTTTCATGGCTTGCTTTCGTTCATCCCACAAACGTTTATTGGACACAGCCTCTGTGCCAGGCACTGTTCTAGACGCTGGGGATTCACTAGCGAGCTCAAAAACAAGAACAAGCTCAGCCCTTGGGGAGCGCACATGCTAGTAGGAGACATTCTGTAGGTGAAATTTTTAAAAGTAGAATAGGCAGTAAGTCAGATGGTGTTAAATGCAAAGGGGCAGGAGAATTCGGAGAAGGGAGACGGGCACCCACCTGGGAGGGCTGGGGTTGCGTGTGCCTGCCCTTGGAGGGTGACATTTAAACAGAAAGGTGAAGGAGGGGGGAGGGGGCCTGTGGGTGTTGGAGGGAAGAGCATTCAGGAAGAGGGACCAGCAAGGGGAAGGTCTGGCATGTTCTGGAACAGCAGGGCCAGCGTGGCTGGGACAGAGCGGGTGGGGGAAGGGGGAGCACGGGGAAGGTCACAAAGGGCTTTGTGGGCCATCCCAATGACTTTAACTTATACTCCATGAGAGATGGGTCCCGTGGGAGGGTTTTGAGCTCAGGAGTGAAACGATTCGATTTTCCCAAAGTATAATTCACATACTACAAAAGGGCAATTCAATGATTTTTCTCAAATGTGCAAAGTTGTACAACCATCACCGCACCCCAGTTTTACATTTGCATCACCCCCAAAAGATACCTCATGCCTGTGACTTGCATTTTAAAGGGATCCTTTTGGCTTCTGTGTTAAGCAGAAAAGTAAAAGGTAGAAGAAAAGAAGGCGTGGGGAAGAAATGTTCCTCGCCGCACACACAAGTGACAGCACGGACTAAAAGTGGAGAAATAAAGACATGGCTGATAAAGGTTTTCTTTTTTAACTGCTGGCAGTCTGGAGCTTCTTTGATGCCAAAGTTATAACAGGAAAAAGGGCCTCCAGCTTTAAACAGGTAAAAGTAGGGCATTAATAACGTGCAGAGAACTGTGTAAGAAACAAGAAATCCAAGACTAAAAGCTGTACCTGCCTGCGACTCATGAACGTGAAGATGACAGAATGCAGGTTGATCCTGCCCTCCTTTACATTAAAGGTGTGACTATTTACAAAGCTATAGGATTATCTTAATACCTTAAAAAGTCAGAAGGAAAAGGTTGAGGGCAGCCATAGGAATAAACCTAAACATTGCAGCAAACATTCATTGTCCTTGCAGCAAAAAAGCAGTAACATCTCAGTTGTTATAAAAATGTTAAATTTTGGTTTCTTTTGCTGGTCTTAAAAAGTGCAGGCACCTGCACTGAATTCTTATCATGATGTGAGGAGTTGTCGGTGCCCATAGAAGGCTTGATGCTAAAGGTGGCAGCTGGGTCAGGATTCTCCGTATTTTTAGCTGGAAGGCTGAAATCTGGTATGATGACGTTTGGGACCAAGCAATGAATGTTGACTTTTTGTTTTATTTCCAGCATCTACCACAGCAGCAGCGTCTTCTTTCCCTTAGCGCAGGTCCCCCCACCCTCCCTGCCACCACCCCCACCGCCATTGTGGTACAGGGATGGTCGGTCAGGCCAGGACGGCTCTGAGCTGCCCCGCAGAACTCCGCCTTGGGTGTGCCTACAGCGATTCTGGCCGACTTCCCTTAGCTCACACCTGTGCATTATGGAGGGCCTGTCACCTGGCTTATCTCCAGGTTTGCCGCGTTACAGAGAGCAGATCCTCTCAAACACGAGAAGAGCACATCTGACCATCTGACGAGGGCAACAGCCTGGCGATGAAAGAGGAAGAGGTTGAGTGAGAGTTGCCAGCCAGCTTCAGAGAAGGGTAAATGTGTTTCCAGCTCACCGCCCAGCCTGACTTGATTTATCTGTGCTTTGGACTGTCTGAATGAGGTTTAACTACTTGTCTCAGTCCAAGGTCACAAGCAACTCCTTTTTTGCTTTTCAAAACAGCTTTCCTGTTCTGTAGCCTCTTCCAAGATTGTAGCCGCTGCTCTGGGCAACAGCCTCAAGAGCCCTGCATTACCGCTTCTGGCCACAAGGGGTCCCAGCCCTCCAGGCGCCCGCACCCAGGGCTAGATTCCGCAGACAGCAGGTGCCTTGCGTGGCCAGCCCCCAGAGAGCTGCGAAGCTCACTTGTCTTTGGCCCTGGGTCCATAACCATTTGGCCCTGTGGGAGCAATGATCGCCCACATGCGATCGCTGTGATTTGTGTTGTTACTACAAACAGCAGAAAGCATAGCCCAGAGACCTGGCAGCTCTCTGCGCAGCCTGGGCTCTAGTCCCAGCTTTATTCCCATGACTTGTGTGGCCTTGGGCATGCCCCATCTGAGACCCTGAGACTCAGTCTCCTCATCGGCCAAGGCAAGGAGTTGAATAAAAGCTCGTTCTCTACAGCTTCGCCAGCGGCGTAAGCCCCCAAAGCCGACTTCACATCTGGGGTTACCTGAGTCAGCCTTGCTGTTCAGGGCAAACCGCCAGCTTACTGAAGTTTTACATCCTTCTGTCAGCTGTCCATCTCCCTGGAAGCAAGAGGTGTGAAATCAGAACTCTGTGCCCCAGCAGCTTCCAACAGCAGAGCCAGCGTAGTGCTCAGAGAACTTGGTACTACGGGGTTCTCCAACTTCTGTTACTGCGGAA